>NC_142945.1:47962590-47965090 GCF_046866305.1 Octopus bimaculoides | reverse complement strand
ATTAAAATAAATATATGCACATCATTTTTTACTTATTTTCTGCATTAATGGAGATAAAAATCCGTTTGATTTTACTTATTTCGCATATTTTTAACGCAGCCTTTTTACGGTGCTAAAAGTGCAGCCTTGAATTTGTACTGAGGGCACTTTCCGCATGAAAGGTCACCATCCAAACTCTGTAACAGGATCTTCTGATCATTCATGCGTGGGTGTCAAGTTAACGAAACTAGTATATTATTGCCTCGATCTTGAAGACTTTCAACTGCCGTAAAAACCTCCGGAGTCTGCGGCGGTCATTTGACATTCAGAATGTTTTAAACATTTTTTTTTTTATGTTTAAAATTATATATTTTGAATGTCAGTATTTTCTTTTTCTTTCATAAATCTTCTTATAATAGGTCATTGTGTCATCGACAGATGCAAATATTATGAATCTTGAAACTCTGAAAGGGGGGGGGGGAGGAAAAAACAAACTAGTATCTTCTCACAGCAGCAGCAGATATTGTTCCAAATATTTCAGTATTTGTATCCTGAGACTCAAACGAAGTTAGTGCCTCCTCGGTAATGCTGAAATCCTCAGCCATCTGCAAACAGTTGAACTAGTGTTCCTCAGCCTTCTTGAGTGGTTTCCTCCATTGAATCATCATTGTTCAGCTCCTTAATGTGACATTCCAAAATTCATGAACATTGTACACAGTAAGATCCCTCCTCCCTTCACCTCACCAATAATTCTCAACCAAGACTCTACTGAAGCTATGCCCGTCACCACAACCAGCCACGAACCCATCTTTATGTTGTGGAAGTTTCACCGATCTTCTACACTGTTTACAAATTAATGTTTCTTTACCAGCATTCATTATATTTAACATTAAATCTTCAAAAACATACCAATCAATTTAGTGTTGTAGGCGTGCAGCACTGACACTGGTCGACCATCCACTCGCTCAGAAGATTCCTGTTTCGTCTATCACTGAGTTTCGTTTATAATAATAAATTATCGCAGTATGTGTATTTGTAGAGAACCTGCTTAATGCGTTCTTTGTCCTTTGATAGTGCTGCAACAGTAGAAACAACGAATCACCAGATGGGTAGCTGTTTGGGTTATTATTTTCTCACCTCTTTTACGTCGTGTTATAATGTCTACCTTGGACAGTAATAAGTATGACACTTCTTGCCGTCCCTGTCACCACTGGTCCTACGATAACTGTTATAGCCGTTGTCAAGGCAGTTGACTATTTGTAAAAACCACAAATGACCACCAATAACATGTGTTGGATTGGCATGATGACAAGGAGGAGCTTCTGCTATCGATTTATGAAGTGGTTCAACTTCTGAACCGGCACCGTGTTCAGAATATCGATTTACATATAGGTTTGTCCGTATCTCGGTCACTGGGTAACCAAGCGACAAACTCCGTATCTCTATAAGTTCGTAACAAGGAGACGACCTCTACATAACAGAAATGTATTTTAGCTGCGTAAAATGTTCGGTGTCCAACTCTCGAGTTTGTTTGGTTTTCCTTTTATCTCGATTAGATCTTCACCATGTTTTCATATATGAACAAAAGCAGATACATAAAGCGATGCAAGGTCTGTCTATATTTTTAATTCGATCATTGTTTGTCATTGTCTAATTAAGTAAATTGCTGTTTTTGTTCCTGAAAATATACTGATTCCTGGCCATAATAAAAGATACAGTAAAAAAGCAGATTTCACGCACATGATAGTAAAGGCCATTACAGGAGAACCTATAAATACATACATACCAATGTGTGTGTGTGTGTGTGTGTGTGTGTGTGCGCGTACACACACAAAATTCCACCAGTTCGCCGCCCTCAACCGAAATAATACTTTATTTTAGCGTAAAGATGAGAGCTAGTGCAGTCCTAAAGCATGGGCAAACTGGATAGTTGTCTGGGGGCCTTACGGGTCCAGGGACCCGACTCTGATATATCCGTTCTGTAACCGCAAGCCATTAATAAATAAACACTCTAGTGCATTGATTTACCTCGAGGGGCCTATATAATGCTGCTGAGACGGCCCTGAAGAAAGCCAGTTACGCCGCCGGCTGGATTTGAACACGATGTATGTAAAGAGCAGTAACAAATACCACTAGGTATTTTATTTTGTCCAGTGATTTAACGACTGAACTTGTTCTACAACTTATGAAGACAGCTTGCAATAATGAGTCATTTCATTGCACTGTAACAATGATTATTGAGTACTTTTCTCCGATTAAATGCATGTTGGCGACGATGTGTATACACAATGACAGTCACACACAGCGGCAATCCTTCGGTATTGGTAAACCACATCATTCACCCACACAACCTTCTCTCGTGACATAAATAAAGAGGTTAGGCTGTAAAAAGAGAGTGAGTGACGTGTTCTCCTCAAGCCAACACCTGATGCTTTGTATACCATTACCGAATGAGCGCCCACACAGTATATCTATCGATCTATCTATCTAGATAGATAGACATAATGATATAATCTGTAAG
>NC_142945.1:47952590-47957590 GCF_046866305.1 Octopus bimaculoides | reverse complement strand
CATACAGATATATATATATATATATTTGTGTATCTTTATATGTATCTCTATATGTATGTATGTATGTATGTATGTATGTATGTAGAGACACACATATATAAACAGATACACCGATGGATGATCAAGCAATGTAGTGTTTACCAGAAACGAAACAACATTTATGAATTCGTACCTCAAATCACACACACATACACATACAAACACACATAAATATATATATATATATACACACACACATATACACTCTCTCATCCATACGTATACAACATACAATATATAGCATGTACTTACCTAGCGATATGCAAATAATATCCGATATTATCAGGCATATATCCCGCGTTATATCCTCTGTTATGGGAGCCATGAGTTAAAAGTGATGTAAATAAACTAGACGTATGTATGTTTGTACGTAGGTAAGGTTACATCAGGAGAATGCTACTGCTGCTGCTACGACTGCTTTCGTTGAGAATGAGTGTGAGCGTGAATATGAGTGTATGTATGTCTGTATGAGTGTCAGGTTTGTTTCACAGCTGATGTGGGGGGTTTTTTTTAGTGAAGAGCGAATAACTCCTTTTGTTGTTACTAATAATGACTTTTTATTTAAATTTTATTCATTTATGTATTTATTTTATTTATCTAGTTCAGACGTGAACGGCATTTGTGGATTGAATACTATAGATATATTTTTTAAATATATATATATATATATATATATATATATATATATATATTTAACTTTTACTGTCCACTACTATTAAAGTGCACAAACACTAAGACGGCTACGATATGTGTGTGTATTTATATGTATATATATATATATATATATATATATATATATATATATGTGTGTGTGTGTGTGTGTGTGTGTGTGTGGGTGTGTATTTATTTGTATATATATATATGTGTGTATTGTGTGTGTCTCTTGGGAAGTATTCCTCGCCTAGCTATTATTTAATTCGGAAGATAGTATACTTATACGTAATATTTATATATAATGATATAATGTATGTGTGTATATATAAATATGTGTATGTGTGTGTGTGTATAAATATATCTGTGCGTGTATAGTGTCAATAATATGAATAATAATGAAGTAATATTGAAATAAAATCGTCTTTTTTGTTCTTTTTTTATCTTTTTTTTTTCATTTCCTTGTTTCAGTAAATTATGTCGGTGTGGGTATCCGTAACTTCTTTTTTTTTCCTCTTACAAATTAAGTTTACCTCGAACAAATCCAAATATTGAACAGCACAGGTAATATATAAAATTAATAGAGTCTACCAGTAATGATCACAACGGTAAAAAAAAAATCAACACAGGTAATATGTTATAGATATATAAAGACAGGTAACATATATAGGGTTTTCTTATAGAATAAAAGTTTCCCTTTTTGTTGTTGTTGGTGCTGTTGTTGTTGAGTTAGTTTCCAGCTCAAGAAGAGTTTAGTTCGAATAACGATTGATTTTAAAGCAGCTGTAATAATTATCAATAATATTAATTATAATAATTATGATAATTATAGTAATTAATTGCTGCAATAGTTATTATTATTATTATTTTTTTTGAAAGAAAACAATATTTTGATTCAACAGGTTCATATAATGTTCATAAATTAATAATTCGTTAATTATTGTAATAGTAATAATAATATATATATATATTAATTATTAATTACTTAATTTATTAATATTTGCAATAATCATGAGGTGTTTGGTAAAAATTCCACATATACGTACGTATGAGTGTAGCTTTCCATATACACACACATATGTGTGTATATATGTAGGTATGTATATATATGTGTATATATATATATATGTATGTATATATATATATATGTATGTATGCGTGTATGTGTGTCTATACAGGTATGAATGTATGTATATGTGTGGATATGTATAACTGTGATTATATCAGCAGTGCCAAGGTGTAACAAAAGGAAAGAGTGTATATATAATTGTATATATATATGTGTGTGTGTGTATATAATGTATATTAAAGAGGCCAAGATTCACACAGTTTGTATAAGCAGTTGTCGAAGTTTTCCACTGGAACACTGTAGCTTTTATGCAGGACAGACAGACAGACCGACCGACAGACAGACAGCGAGAATGACAGGCAGACAAACAGTCAGACAGATCTAGATAGTTGTATATACCTTTGTTACTGATGATTGCGGAGATGATGATGATGATGATGTGGGCTAATTAAGCTGGGGTGGTGATGGTGGTGGTGGTGGTGGTGGTGGTGGTGGTTGAGGTGGGGCTGGTGGTGCTTTTGAGGTGTAACTTTAAAGACCCCTCCCCCTAAACAATAACTGGATATAAGTTAGGGTTAGAAGTATGGAATATAATGAGGAGTGGTGAGAGGAAAAGGGTGAGAGAGGAAGAGAGACAGACAGACACAAAAGGTGAGAGGGACACAAGGGGAGAGGGACAGTAAGGGAAGAGAGGGAGGGAAAGAGGGGAGAGAGTGGCAGGCAGAGAGTGGGAGAAGCGAGAGAGAGAAGGGAAAGTGGGGGATTGTGGGGTAGAGTAAGAGAGAGAGAGAAGAGAACGAGGAAAAAAGAGGAACGAAGAAGAGAGAGAAGGGGGTGGGAAGAGAAGTAGATAGACGAGGAGAGGGAGGGAGAGAGGGGGAAGAGAACAGGGAGAGAGAGAGTGAAAGAAAGAGAGAGAGAGAGAAAAGAAGAGAAAGACAGGAGAGAGAAAGACAGGAGAGAGAAAGAGAGAAAGAGAGAATGATATGTGAAGCGAAGTGACCGGCGGGGTGTGGGGGGGGGAGCAGTATGAAGAAATGTCAGTTATTGTTGTGGTGGTGGTGGTGGTGGTGGTGGTGGTGGTGGTGGTGGCGGTGGTGGTATTGTTGATAGAAAGAGTTATTGTCTTCAGAACATGTGGTTACAATACACACACACATACACACACACACACACACACACACACACACACACACACACACACACACACACACAGACATACATCCGCGTGCACATTTACTTGTGGATCACTCAGACTATTATGCACATCAGTACACATTCACACACGCGCATACATACATATATAAGTATACACACACTCACATACATACATATATTCTTATGTGGGAGAATATACAAATAATAACAACAGACGAGGACAGGTGGTGTAAACAACAAAAGTATATATTAGTATGACGCTCGGGAATACGGAAAGTCTTTGACGTTTCGAGCTACGCTCTTCAACAGAAAGAATACGGAGACAAGGAGAAAAACACGGAGAAAAAAAATTGAATAGTGTTCAGTCAACGGTCAATCACACACGCACATGCATATATAAGTATACACACACACGCACGTACATACACACATACACTCATACACGCGCGCCTTTACTTGTGGATCACTCAGACTATTATACATATACGTACACATTCACACACACATATACATATGTATAAACACACACACACATACATACACACGAACTCACACACATATATATATATAGATAGACGGGCGCGCACACATATTTATACACGCATACATACACATATATACAAACATCTCCAAATATTTCGCCTCTTTGTAACTTCTGCTCTCCCTCCCCTAACACACACATATGCAATCACACACACACTCATACACACACACACTCATACATACACACACACACACACACACACACACACACACACACACACCACTCTGTCTGGTTCCGTGTGTATCCACCCCCATCCCCCACTCGTACACCTGTGATACCTTTAAATTTGTATTAACACCTCACAGATATACACACATACACGCAAGCACGCGCACACATTGAATTTAACGTAACCCTCCACCCTCTCTCACACACACACATACGCACGCATACGCACATATATAAGCAAGATATACACAAACACACACAGAAACACACACACACATACGCACGCGCATACATTAATTTTAACGTAACCCTCCTACACACACATATGCATTCATATAAGCAAGATATATATATACACATACACACACAGACACAAACACACATGCACGCGCACTTTAAATTAACGTACCCCCTTCCCCACACACAAACACGTACGCACACATGTAAGCAAGATGCACACACATACACACACGCAGACACTCACACAATCAAACACGCACATGCACACATTAAATTTAATATAACCCCGCCACACACACACACACACACACACACACATATACGTGCACATATAAACAAGATACACATAGATACACACACAGACATACACAATCACACACCCACACTCAATTATACACGCACACGCACACATTAAATTAACGTGACCCTCCCCCCCACATACACACACATAAGATACACGCACACATATAAGATATACGCACACACAAACACACACACACACACACACACAATCACACGTACACATTAAATTTAACGTACCCCCCCCCCCCCACGCACATATAAGCAAATGTATATCTGTCTTTCCATAGGAGTGTTTGCTTCTGTGCAAAGGTGTGTGTGTGTGTGTGTGTGTGTGTGTGTGTGTGTGCTGATATGTGTGTAGGTAAGCCTCTATATTTCTGTGTATGTGTATATTTGTTAGCGATCGGAATTGTAGCGCTTGCAAGCGCGCGTGTGTGTATATACATGTTTGCCTGTTTCACTGAATAAATATATATAAACGCACTTGTAGCGAATAAATGTGTGTGCGTGTGTGATTGTGTGGGTGTAAGAGCGCGTGCGTGTATGTGTTTCGATGTGTGTGTATCACTGAATGCGTTTATCGCGTGTGTGTGTGTGTGTGTGTGTGTGTCGGCGAATGTGTCGCTACGCGCGCGCGGTCGTGTGTGTGGGTGGGTGGGTGGGTGTGAATTTGGCTGTATGTGTGTGTCGGTGAATGTGTCTGTACGTGTGTGTGTGTGTGTGTGTGTGTGTGCGTCAGTGAATGTGTCTGTACGTGTGTGTGTGTGTGTGTGTGTGTGTTTCGCTGAATGTGTCTGCACGTGTATGTGAGTGTCTGTACGTGTGTAT
>NC_142945.1:47942254-47944590 GCF_046866305.1 Octopus bimaculoides | reverse complement strand
TGTGTATATGTTTGTGTGTCTGTGTTTGTCCCCCCAACATTGCTTGACAACCGATGGTGGTGTGTTTACGTCCCCGTAACTTAGCGGTTCGGCAAAAGAGGCCGATAGAATAAGTACTAGGTTTCCAAAGAATAAGTCCTGGGGTCGATTTGCTCGACTAAAGGCGGTGCTCCAGCATGGCCGCAGTCAAATGACTGAAACAAGTAAAAGAGTAAAAGAGAATACTAAAGGACAATTATGACAATATAAAAACACATGACATATTATGCCCTTCATATATGATATATAGGGAGAATTCACAAAAAAAAAAAAAAAAAAAACAACACACGAAGACAGGTGTTGGTAAAAAACAAACAAATGTATTAGTATAATGCTCAGGAATTGAAAAAGTCTTTAACGTTTCGAGCTTACGCTCTTCCACAGAAGGAAACAAGGAGACAAAACAAAATGTGTGTGTGTGTGTGTATATATATATATATATATATATATATATATATATATATATATATATATATATATACATACATACAAATTACATACATACATACATACATAATACATATATAGGAGCACTCCGTCGGTTACGACGACGAGGATCCCAGCTGATCCGATCAACGGAACAGCTTGCTTGTGAAATTAACATGCAAGTGGTTGAGCACTCCGCAGACACATGTACCCCTAACGTAGTTTTCAGGGAGATTCATTGTGACACAGACTGTGACAAGGCTGGCCTTTTTGAAATACAGGTACTACTCATTGTTGCCAGCTGAGTGGACTGGAGCAACGTGAACTAAAGTGTCTTGCTCAAGGACACAACGCGTCACTGAGAATTGAACTCACGACCTTATGATCGTGAGCCGGATGCCCTAACGACTAATCCACGCGCTTTCACACACACACACACACACACACACACACACACACACACACACACACACACACACACACACACACACACATATGTATATACACACACACACATATATATATACACACTTTATTTGAAAGCAGCAGAAATATAACAAAAGCTGTTACTCAGAGTTTCATGTTACCGTTCGTCAGACAGTTTTGTTGAAATAGAACAGAAATAACGATATAATCAAAACTAGTTAAAGGATACACCTTTAAAAATGGATTTGTTTCATTGGACAAATGAACACACACATATACATTACATATATATACACACACACATACACATTACGTATATACGTAGTTACATACATGTGCACATAAGTTCACGAATACCTAGATAAATACAAACATATATAAGTACATATATACATACATACAAACATATACAGATAGACAGATAGATAGATGAAGCGTACATACATACATACATACATACATACATACATACATACATACATACATACACTAATTTAGTTATTTTCATAAAAAAACAAAGCGCATGGTGCAACAATGGCGACTTTATGTCTGACTGCAAGAATAGTTTATAGATCACGTGATCAACGATCAGGAAATGAAAAATATCTTAATCCGAATTATAATTTCATTCGGATCATTGTCTCAAATGATGATTAAGTCTAAAAATACTGCAAAACAGAAGACATGGTGAGCTAGGGAATGCGTCACTGATAGTAAGAGTTATTTCCTGGTTCTAATTTCACCATAGCTAATTAAAGTTTTTTTTTCCTTGTTTCAGTCATTAGACTGCGGCGATGCTGGGGCACCACCTTGAAGAAATTTTGTAGTCAATTGTATCGATTCCAGCACTTTTTTTCTTTAAACATTGTATTTTTTCCATCGGTTATGTTTGCCGAACTGCAAAGTTATGAGAGACATAAACGAAAGAAATCGACTCCAGGACTTATTCTTTGTAAGCCTAGTATTATTCTATCGATATTTTAAACCGAACCGCTGAGTTATGGGGACCTAAACACCAGCATCGGTTGTCAAGCAATGGCGGAGGTAGAAACACAGACACACAAATATACACACACACACACACACACACACACATAAACACACACACACACACACACACACACACACACACACACACACACACACACACACACATATATATACGATGGACTTCTTTCAGTTTCTGTCTACTAAATCCACTCACATGGCTTTGGTCAGACCGTAGCTATAGCAGAAGACAGTTACCCAAGGTGCCATGCAGTGGAACTGAACCCGGAACCATGTGGTTGGGAAGCCAGCTTCTTACCACACAGCTACACCTGCGCCTATATATGATGTAATACATTTGCTACAGAAAACTGTTATTGTCACGAATTTATAAGTTTATACGAACACGTTTGCGTATCGCCTACATATGGGATTCCACACAATTCCGTCCACCAAAT
>NC_142945.1:47932254-47937254 GCF_046866305.1 Octopus bimaculoides | reverse complement strand
GCAGATGTGCGTACAGCTGTGAGGGGAAATCGTCGAATCCCCATCCGTGAGTTATCAGAGGACTTGCAGATTAGTTACGGTTCAGTTCAGTCCGTTATCACTGAAGATTTGGGTATGAGACGCGTGTCTGCCAAGTTTGTCCCAAAACTGCTTTCAGCTGACCAAAAAGACACTCAGGTTTCAGTTGCACAAGATCTCCTTGATTGTGTCGAGAACGATGAAAAGTTTTTGTAAACTTTGCGTAGGCCACTGAACAAGTATCGCCAAGCTTTTGGCAAAATTTGATGCAGATTTTGGGGGAGGGGTACTTATTTTATCGACCCCGAAAGGATGAAAGGCAAAGTTGACCTTGGCGGAATTTGAACTCAGAACATAAAAATGGACAAAATGCCACTAATCCCAGCGATCTAATGATGCTGCCAGCTCGCCACCTATAGTAGGAAGGATTATTATTATTATTATTATTATTATTATTATTAGTAGTAGTAGTAGTAGTAGTAGTAGTAGTAGTGGTAGTAGTAGTAGCAGCAGCAGCAGCAGTGTTGTTGTTGTTGTTATAACTCTTATCAGTCAGACCTTTTACACCCTTCCACCCGTAATTAAGCACGAAGAATGAAAAGGAGGTGGTGAGGTTGTGTGGTGGGGTTTCTGTGGGGAGATGAAGGTGTGTGGGGGGACTCGATCTGTCTTTTTCAGTACATCATCCACAGCGACACCTGTTTTACTGTCAACCACCTGGAATGGTAATGAATAATGGTGGTGGTGGTGGTGGTGGTGGGGTGGTGGTGGTGGTGGTGGTGGTAGTGGTGGTGGTAGTGGTGGTGGTCCTGACGACGTGTATGATGACGGGTATCATAGGACTGTCATGGGTCTATACAAGAACAACTACCCGGGTATCATAGGCCGGGTGGATCAGGACTGATCTGGAGCGACTCAACAAGTACTGGGTTACCAAGACGCAGGAGTGGCTGTGTGGTAAGTAGCTTGCTTACTAACCAAATGGTTCCGGGTTCAGTCCCACTGCGTGACACCTTGGGCAAGTGTCTTCTACTATAACCTCCGGCCGACCAGTGAGTGGATTTGGTAGACGGAAACTGAAAGAAGCCTGTCGTATATGTGTATATATATATATATATGTGTGTGTGTGTGTGTGTGTGTGTGTGTGTGTGTGTGTGTGTGTGTGTGTGTGTGTGTGTCCAACATCGCTTGACAACCGATGATGGTGTGTTTACGTCCCTGTAACTTAGCGGTTCGGCAAAAGAGACCGATAGAATAAGTACTACTAGGCTTACAAAGAATAAGTCCTGGGGCCGATTTGCTCGACTGAAGGCGGTGCTCTAGCATGGCCGCAGTCAAATGACTGAAACAAGTAAAAGAGTAAAAGAGTAAGGGTTTGGTGGATAGGACTGACCAGGGGCTATATAACAATAACTACCCGGGTACCATAAGACTGGTGGATCAGGGCTGACCGGGTTATACAACAAGTACATGGGTATCATTGCTCTAGTGGGTCAGGACTGACCTAGGGCTATGAAGCAAATACTTGGGTACCGTAGAACTGGTGGAAAAGGACAGATCAGGGGTTATACAACATGTACCTAGCTACCATATGAGTGGTGGATCAGGACTGGCCTGGGGCTATACAACAACTCCTACTGCCCGTGTCCCATAGGTCAACAACGTATTACTATCACCGCTACTACAACCACAGACAACAACCCACCCCTGATCCCTCTCCCCAGTCCTTTTGGTAACCTTAAAACAGGTCAATCAGTGCACCGGTTGTCAGACATGTTTTAAGAGACCCCTATTTACAATAAACGATCTACAGGTGATATATACTTTTATTGCTTTCCTTCTTACTTTTCTCTTTCCTTCCACCTTCCCTTTTCCTTCCTGGTGATACGCACACACACACACACGCACATACACCTGAAAGGTAAGTTTAATAGTGCAGTCTACAGACAAAAACAACAGGCGGCGATGTCACCAAAATATTACCTGTCACTACTTAACACATCTCAATATTGAACTGTATACAAAGACACACACACACACATACACACACACAACATATATAAATACACACACACACACATATATATATATATATATTGTTTATGTTATAAGTTATAATAAGAGCAGCAGTACTGGAGAATTGCTCAACTGCTTTTGTAGAGTACGAATTTATTTTTGTAAACAAAAGTTATTGACAGTAACTTCGAAGTTTCGGCCTGCTAAGGCATAATGGGACTGTGGTATATATCAGTTCAGCTTGGCTTTATATACATACACACACACACACACACACACAGAGGCCAAGACTGACCTTTCTTTCTTGGTTCGACTACCATCCGTGCAACATCTATATTCTTTCCCCATGCCTGTCATCTTTTATGTCCTTGCCGTAAGGCTTCACTTCCACACACGCCAGCTTAATTTAATTCGTTCTTAGTAGTTTAGTAGTTTATGTCCTGTTGTTTGCATTTATATTTGTGTACCATTTCTCCGTTTTTTCCCCCGTATATATATAAATATATATATATACATATACGACAAGCTTCTTTCAGTTTCCGTCTACCATATCCACTCGCAAGGCTTTGGTCGGCCCGGGGCTATAGTAGAAAACACTTGCCCACAGAGTGAGACTGAAGACACGTGCCACGCAATGGGAATGAACCAGGAAGCATGTGGTCGGGAAGGAAGCTTCTTACCACAACCACGCCTGTGCGCGTGCGCACGTGTGTGTGCGTGTCTGTGTGCGTGTCTGTGTGCGTGTCTGTGTGCGTGTACAAATTTTATTTTACATGATATTTTCTTCGTTATATTGTCTTAATTCGATATAGGTCTGTCTGCCAAGGAAAAAGAAAAAATCATGAAAACACCCCTAGCTCACCCAAATGGTAGCTCCGGTTTCGTTTTTAATGAATTAATTATCTAATTAGTTCATTGACTTGTGTAAATCTTTCATTACATACTTGTACCCTTAATGATTTCACTACGATTTTCATGTATCCTCTGGTGTCTGGAATTTATACGTATTTACGTATTTTATTGGTAACGGTAACCTTATGTACATGTGTACGCTTGTGGATATGAGTTTGTCATTTCCTCACGTAGTAAAATTATATATAATGCGTGTGTGTGTGTGTGTGTGTGTGTGTGTGTGTGTGTGTGTGTGTGTATGTCTATATGAATGTGTGATTGTGTCCATGTTTTATCACCTTGAATATGTTGCAGCTCTTAAATTTTCTATTTATATGAATTATTTATTATAGAGCTGCGATAGCATTCTCGTTTAGTTTAGACGACCTGGAAATTGTCAAGTCGAATATTTGCATGCATAATTTATTGCACATATATTTACATATGTGCGCATATATACAAACATGCATACATTATATATACTTACATACATATATATATATACATACACAAACACACACACACACACACACATTTTATATATATATATATATATATATATATATATATATATATGTCTAAGTATGTATGTTTTAGAGACTAAATCATGTTTATGCTGCAAAGAAATGAAATTTCCGTTCTTTTGAATTGTTAATTTCCTTACCTAACTACATCCTTACCTAACTATTGCTTTCTAATGTGTGTGTGTGTGTGTGTGTGTTCAGGCATTGGATTGCGGCCATACTGGGGCACCGGCTAAAAAGGCTTTAGTCAAATGAATCGATCCCATTACTTATGCTTTTAAAGCCCGGTTCTGTTATTCTATCGCTATCTTATGTTATACTCCTAAGTTACAAAGACGTAAACAAAGCAACACAGGTGTCGGTTGTTAAGCGGTAGAGGAGAGAGGCACAAACACATACACACAAAAACACACACACACACACACACACACACACACACACACACACACACACAATCAAAGGTGTAAAACCGACGTACTCCGATGGAATTAAAAGGTAACGTAATCCAAAGGTAAAGTAAGAAATTCATGAATCAGATTTTCCAAATCAGTCGGAATGTAACTACACACGTACTGTTGGCGAGTTGTTTTCCTTCTTTGGACTTTACCCTTTTGTCCTTTCCGACAAAGAGCTATGCTCGAAACGTCAAATTCACTGCTTTCAGCGAGTGTCATGCTAATGCATTTCTTGTGCACGTCCTTTTGTTGTCCGTTAATTTTACTCGTTTATTTCAATTGATTGTCTATTTGAATTGCAGGTGTGGCTGTGTGGTAAGAAGCTTGCTTCCCCACCACATGGTTCCGAGTTCAGTCCCATTGCGGGGCACCTTAGGCAAGTGTCTTCTACGGTAGCCTCTGGCCGAATAAAGCCTTGTGAGCGGATTTAGAGGGAAACTGAAGGAAGCTCGTCGCATATATATATATATATATATATATATATAAGGTGGTGCTCCAGCATGGCCGTAGTCAAATTACTAAAACACGTAAAAGACAGCATATATATATATATGTGTGTGTATGTGTGTCTGTGTTTGTCCACCCAACATCGCTTCACAACCGATGGTGGTGAGTTTACGTCCCCGTGACTTAGCGGTTCGGCAAAAGGAGCCGATAGAATACGTACTAGGCTTACAAAGAATAAGTCCTGGGGTCGATTTGTTCCACTAAAGTCGGTGCTCCAGCAAGGCCGCAGTCAAATGACTGAAACAAATTAAATATAAAAGAATATATATATATATATATATATATATATATATATGATATATTAATTTCAACTATATATATATATATATATATATATATATATATATATAAATAGTTGAAATTTACAGCAAAACAAAAGACGAAGACAGGTGTATAAACAGCAAGCAGGTGTATTAGTGTGTATATATATATATATATATATATATATATATATTCTTATATTTCTATATTTCTTTGAGTTTCTCTGTATGAAATCTGCTCACGAGGTGTAGGTTTGTCCAAGGCTGCAGTTGAAGGCACTCAAACCAGGTGGCACCGAACCCGAAAACATGTGCTTGGGAAGCATGAA
>NC_142945.1:47919754-47927254 GCF_046866305.1 Octopus bimaculoides | reverse complement strand
AATTCTTATTTCAGGAGAGCTAAGAAAGGGGGAGATAACAAACGGTGATCGGGAACGAGGGGCTGTGTGTGGGAGGTAGACTGCTGGTGATCTTGACGTATGTAGTGTGAAAATGGGGGTAGGGAGAAAGGGAGAAAGTAGTTGGTCAGTTGTAGTGTGTGCGTGGTGTGATGCGAGGGTATTGGTGTGGTGTGCGTGGTGTGATGCGAGGGTATTGGTGTGGTGTGATGTGAGGGTGTTGGGAGGTGGGGAAGGCATGGGTGGAGTGTGGGGTAGAGGTAGGGGTATGTGGGTAGGGTGGGGTATGTGGGTAGGGGTGGGTGGTGGGTGTAAGGAATTGGATGGGGTGGAGTGGGAAGGTAGAGTAGGAGTGTGTTGGGGTGTGGAGGGATGAGCTTATGAGGGGGTGTTGACGAGGAGGGAGAAGGGGAAGGTGGATGTAAGAGAGGGGGAAGATGGGTATGGGAGGGGAGAGGAAGAGAGGAGAGAGGGTGGGTATAAGAGAGGGAAGGGGGATTGAGAGAGGGGAAGGTGGGTATGGGGGGAGAAAGAGGGGAAGGTGGGTATGGGGGGGAGAAAGAGAGGAAGAGAAAGAGAGGAAGAGAAAGAGAGGAAGAGAAAGAGAGGAAGAGAAAGAGAGTGAGAGAGAGGGAAGAGGGGTATGGGGGGAAGAAGAAAGGAAGAGAAAGAGAGTGAGAGAGAGGGGAAGAGAGTGAGAGAGTAAGGGTGAGAGAGTAAGAGAGTAAGAGTGTAGAGAGTAGGAG
This sequence comes from Octopus bimaculoides, assembly GCF_046866305.1. NCBI lineage: Eukaryota > Metazoa > Mollusca > Cephalopoda > Octopoda > Octopodidae > Octopus > Octopus bimaculoides. Next base: position 47,926,490 of record NC_142945.1, on the reverse strand, counting down.
AGTAAGAGTGTAGAGAGTAAGAGTGAGAGAGTGGGGTGTACGGGAGAGGGGGAGGGGGGAGAGAGGGGGAGTACGAGAGAAGAGAGTGAGAGAGAGTAAGAGAGAGGAGAGAAAGAGGAGTGAAAGAGTAGGAGAGTAAGAGTGTAGAGAGTAAGAGTGAGAGAGGGGGGAGTACGAGAGAAGAGAGTGAGAGAGAGTAAGAGAGAGGAAAGAAAGAGTAGGGGTGAAGAGAAGTGGGAGTGGAGAGAAGTATGAAGAGAGGTACAAAGAAGTAGGAGTCGGAGCAGGAGGTGGGGGAGGGGAGAGATGGGTGGTAGGAGGGAGGGTGGGGGAGAGAGACAGGAGGAGGGGGTTAGATGAAGAGTGGAGGGGAGTTGAGCCCATGTGGCGCAAAGGAGCGAAGATAGAAGATTAATCCCTGTTCACGGCGCAAACGGGAGTCCGGATGGCCCCTGTGCATGGACAATATATATACATATATATATATACACACAATTTTGGTCGTCACTAATTATGACTGTATGCGCTACAAGCACATATCTTGCTAGAAATAAGAGTTAAACCACTTATAGCTGTGTAAAAGTACACAAACACTTACACACACACACACACACATATATATACATGCATATATATACGCACATACATATACACATATACATATTTGTGTATCTATATATTTATGTATATATATATATATATATATATATATATATATATATATATATATATATATATAGTGAGAGAGAGAGAGAGAGAGAGAAAGAGAGAGGGAGAGAGAGAGACAGAGACAGAGACAGACAGGCAGAGTAAGAGAATATACACACCTAACTGGCTTCCACACAGCCACAATCACCGTACTCTGTGCTGCAGCATGGTCTCACCTCTAATATCAAGAACACTCTTAAACAAAACTAAATTATATTGGTGTATGTATGTATGTATGTATGTATGTATGTATGTATGTGCACACACATCTCTCCTTCGTTTCAACATTTGGTTGCCAAGAAAAATGTAATAAAAACGAATGGTAAACGGGTCACCCGTGGGAATCACATCTACTGTATCTTTGCTAAATAGTGCAGAAAGACGGTATTTATGAGGCGTAGGTTCAACACTCATGGAGCATGCTGCTGTTTTTTTCTTTTTTTCTTTCATGTATGTCATATGTATTCACATCAAGCATCAAACATGGAGGATATTTCATTATACACCAGATCTTGTTACTCTTTGCTCTCTTTCCAGTTTTTATAACCGCCGTCCTCTTCGCCTAATCTCACTCTCTCTCTCTCTCTCTCTCTCTCTGTCTGCTGAACTGTTTATGTATGTATGTATGTATGTATGTATGCATCTATCTATCTATCTATCTATCTATCTATCTATCTATCTATCTGTTTGTCTATCTATCTATATGTCTGTCTATCTATATGTCTGTCTGTCTATTTGTCTATATGCCTGTCTGTCTATCTATCTATATGTCTATGTATCTATCTATATGTCTATATGTCTATCTATCTATCTATCTATATGTCTATCTATCTATCTATCTATCTCTATCTATCTCTTCTCTCTATATATATATATATGCAATTTCATCCTTCTCGCTCCCCACCTTTCGCAATCTCTCTCTCTCTCTCTCTCCCCCTCTTTATACGAATGCCAAGAATATAGACACATCTGGTTAATGTTTGTGCTTACGTACAAACATATACATACATATATATATATATATGTTTGTATATATATGCATACACACAGATACATACATACATATATACACGCATATACACACACACACATATGTATACGCACACACACTATATACACCCACCATATTCCAGAAGATAACTTTTACAAACAGATTCAAAGACATTGTTTCCACTGACCTATACATGTCTGTGTCACTTTATAGTTTAAAAAACAGAACTCTTCTACCCGTACACCCTATATACACCCTCCAGCAGGCCGTATATATAGAGAGCTGTGGCTCTTGATTTTACTCAGATATGTGCGGGAAATATGTGTGTCACGAAACGTACACACACACACACACACACACATATATATATATACATACATACATACATACATACATGCATGCAAACATGAATACATATATAAATGCATACATATATATATATACACACACACATACATATAATACACACATACACGCACGAGGGGTGGGTGTTAAAAAGTTTCTAGCTTTAGAGTTATCTCGAAAGGCCTCATTGGAGGCCCAATCTTCCGAGTTCTTTGAGAGGGCTTTCAAAGGCTGAAGGAGCGCTGCAATAGGTTTGTGAATCTGCGAAGGGAAGCCAAGGACTTTTCAGCACCGCCTCGTATATATATCTGTGTGCGTGTTTGTGTGTGCGTACGTATACATATAGATACGTGTGTATGTATATATATATACTGTGTAAAGATAACGCGTGCGTTCGATTGTGTGATACAAACAATATATGAGTATATGCATATATATGTACATATATGTACATACCTTCATCTACATGTACATATAGATACATATCTGGGTACAGGACGTTGCAAAAGAACATGGACAAAACGATAAACAAGGTACAAAACACAAGCAGGCCACATAGAGAGCATATCCTTCATCAGCTGCCACCATTAAAACACCGGCGTTTCGAAGAGTTAGGGCTGGATGCATCGTTAAAATGGCTCTTCCCACGAACACAAATTAATTTTTTTTTTTCGTGGAGGATAGTGGCGGACGGAAAACAAGACAGGAAAACGAAACGGGGAAATAAACAAACAAAAAGGCTGTACAGCCAGACGTGGAGAAGTGTGTGTATATTGAACGCTGTGAAGCACGAACTGGAGATGTATGCATGTAGATATGGAAGTATATATGTTATTGTGTGCTGCGTAGACTGTCTCCAGTACACTGCATAATGCACAATACCAGCAACAACACTAACAGCAACAACAACGATAGAAATAACAAATACGAAAATATATCATCGATAATGGTAATAACTGTTGTAATAATGACTATAGCACCTGATGATGATGATGATGATGATGATGATGATGATGATGATGATGATGATGACGATGAGGAAGATGAGGAAGATGATGAGGATGGGGGAAGGTGTCTACGACGGCTATGACGACGAGGAAGGAGAAGAATTATATGTAGAATAATAAGAGTAGGATGATGAGGAAGAAGAAGAAGAGGGGAGGAGGAAGAGAGTGGGCGGAAGGGGAGGAGTTGCGAGCTACAAATGCAGTGATGATGCTGACGACGATGGTGACAATTATGATGATGATAAAGATGATAAAGATGATAATGACAATTATGATGATGATGATGATGATGACAACGACGACGACAGTGAAGATGATGATGATGATGATAATGATGATGATGATGATGATGATGATGATGGTGGTGGTGGTGGTGGTGGTGGTGGTGGAAGTATTGTGGTGATGATGATGATGATGGTGGTGGAGGTGGTGGTGGTGGTGGTATGATGATGATGATGATGACGATGATGGTGATGATGATGATGATGACGACGACTTTACCGAGGTTTTGACACCTGCAGTGTTATGTAAGATGGTTCGTTGATCTGGCGTCAAAGAGAAGACAACTGCGGTATGCGTTAACATCACACGTTGTAGTGTAGGGCGGTGGATGGGGTGGGGCGTGGTGGGAGGTAGGTGACAAGTGGGGTGGAAAGAAGGTGGAGCATGTGTGGAGGTGGAGGGGGGAACAGACGTGAAGAATTGGCAAAGTGAGGAAACTAGACGTGTTGTCTGATAAATTCGTTGGCACTCCATCGCCATATGTCTAAGAAGAAATAAAATAAATTTTACCAATATAACTTAACGGATGTGTATAGTTGAAAAGTGAGAGGCTTCAGTTTTCGTCCGGGGAAAAAATATCCCTTTATAGATGTATTGTGTTTAAAAAACACAATGTACGTCAAATCTATGCGAAATGAAATCGCTCCAGAAATGAACGTGAGAGCGACCGACATGTATTTCGCCGGTGTTGCGGCTTTTCAGTGTCACGTACTCGTGTCATTTCCAAAATGAAATCGAATCAGTTGGTCTGAACATTATAGAGATAAAGTATAAACTATACACTGCTTGGCAAAGAGCTGCATGGGCAGAATAAAATTGGAATTATGCAATAGAGGTGGTTCTATACAAAAAAAAAAAAAACTTTATTAATATAAAATTCACTAAACGAAGGCGGTGAGCTGGTAGAATCGTTAGTATGCCGGACAAAATGTTTCGCGGTATTTCGTCTGCCGTTACGTTCTGAGTTCAAATTCCTTTCGAGGTCGATAAATTAAGTACCAGTTACGCACTGGGGTCGATGTAATCGACTTAATCCCTTTGTCTGTCCTTGTTTGTCCTCTCTATGTTTAGCCCCTTGTGGGCAATAAAGAAATAAGAATCGTTAGCATGCCGGACAAAATGCTTAGCGGCATTTCGTTTGTCTTTACGTTCTGAATTCCGATTACACCAGGGTCGACTTTCCCTTTTAATCGTTCGGGGGTCAATAAAATAAGTACCAGTTGAAAACTGGGGTCGATGTAATCGACTTATCCCCTCCCTCCAAATTGTTGACTGAGTGCCAAAATTTTATTGAAATCAGTATAATATACTAAACGTATGTAAGTGGATAAAAAGCCAGGGGTTGCGGTTTTCGCGCGGGAAAAATCCCTCTGTACTACCACCACAATTAATAGGTAGTCGTTCGTGAAAGCCAGCTGTGAGGCGGTAGTGGTACCAAATTTTAACTGTGGTACCAACAGGTGATTTGTAGATACGTAAAATTACAAGCTGAGCTGAAGACGTCAGAAGTGAAAACCGATTTGCAAAACAGCTTCCATGTAATTTTAGTAAATACCTGGTCAAAAACCAACTCAGTGGCTAGCGGCCCTAGGATTCGAAGTCTGGAAGCAATGGTCGACATATTGTTGATAATCCATTGACAGTTCCAATGTCTGGCATTTATCAGTCAAACACACAGCGTGACAAAATAAGCTAAGACATGGTTGGACAATAGGGAACAAATCTTCTGGATGTGTGTTTAGTCACGGTTTTATTGGTGATAAAAACTGGATTTATTTGGCCGGTGTTGCTGCGGAGATAACGACATACGAGAGTGGAGTAACAACTGCCGTTGATAACGTGTCGAGCATGTTATGGGCGGGAGGTGGAAATGGTGGTGGTGATGGTGGCTTGGTGATTGGGGGGGGGGTGATGGAGCTGGTGGTGACTGTGTTGGTGTTGGTGGTGATGGTGGTGGTGGTGGTGGCTTGGTGATTGCGGGGGTGATGGAACTGGTGGTGACTGTGTTGGTGTTGGTGGTGATGGTGGTGGTGGTGGTGGCTTGGTGATTGCGGGGGTGATGGAGCTGGTGGTGACTGTGTTGGTGTTGGTGGTGATGGTGGTGGTGGTGGTGTTCATAGCCACCACCACCACTACCACCACTCCTCTTACTACTACTCCTATTACTACCACTACTACTACTTCAAAATCAATAATACATCGGAGTCAACTGACAAAATTAAAAATAACAGCAACAATTCCAAAAAATATAAAATTCCATAACTCCGCACCATCCCCCACCACTATCCACCGTAACTACCTCTCCGCCACCATCACTTCCAAATTACCAACACCGCAAATAAAGTCGTCCCTATCCACCACCACTGTCACCACCACCACTGTCACCACCACCACTGTCACCACCACCACTGTCACCACCACCACTGTCACCACCACCTGTACTACTCACATCAAAATTCACTATAACCACTACCAGATGCATCTCCACTACCACCACTACAACAACAACATCACCAACAATACTACTACTTTTAAGGGCGGGGGTGGGGTTAGTCAAACAAATCGACCCCAGAATTATCTCTTTTCTTTTAAAGCCTGGTACTCGTTCAATTTCTATTCTCGAACCGCTAGGTTACAGACACGCAAACAAACCGACTCCAGTTGCCAAACGGTTCGGCGCAGACACAAAAATACACACACAAACGCACACACACACACACATTCATACACACACACACACACACACACACTCACACACACACACACACATATATATATATATATAGGTGCAGGCGTGGCTGTGTGGTAAGAAGCTTGATTCCCAACCACATGGTTCTGGGTTCAGTCCCACTGTGTAGCACCTTGGGCAAAGTATCATCTACTATAGCCTCGAGTGTGTGTGCATTTTTAGAGCATATGTATACACACACACTCACATATCCACACACATACAGACACACAAACTTTATATATCCCAAATTTTGGGGATTTAAGTAATGCTGGTCTGGCAACGGACTGAATCGGATACCATGGGTTTCAATAGGCACTCACATCATACTCAGTGATGCTCGAATCTAAAACCAGCGAACTTTTTAACCGTACAACCATGTTTACACACACCTTATAAATCACAACATTAATTTCCTCTAAGACTTTCACAGGTCTATCTTTACCTCATAAACACCCTTTCCTGGCGTGTGTGCGTGTGTGTGTGTTTGTGAACTGTTAGTGGGAGATAGAGATCAACTTCCGTCCAAGGTATGGTCATTAAAGAAAGTTTAGCGAGACGAAATTACACGGACGGCCGACCGGGGCAGCTAAACAGTGAATCAAGCCATCCACTTGCTTTAGTTGTTGTGGCTATAGTTACTGTCGTTGTTGTTGTTGTTGTTGGTGGTGGTGG
>NC_142945.1:47912254-47914754 GCF_046866305.1 Octopus bimaculoides | reverse complement strand
GGCCGACCAAAGCCTTCAGAGTGGATTTGGTAGACGGAAACTCAAAGAAGCCCGTCGTATACATGTATGTATATATATGTATGTGTGTATACGTTTGTGTGTCTCTGTTTGTCCCACCCGCCAACATGGCTTGACAACCGATGGTGGTGTGTTTGCATCCCGTAACTTAGCGGTTCGACAAAAGAGAACCGATAGAATAAGTACTAGGCTTACAAAGAATAAGTCCTGGTGTTGATTTGCTCGACTAAATGCGGTGCTCCAGCATGGCCACAGTCAAATGACTGAAACAAGTTAAAGAGTAAAAGAGCTGTCCATCGGACTCGAACCCATACATGTGAACATGGCAGACGCTTTACCATTAGACAAAAGCAATCCTTCAAATTCATTCATTTTAGAAACTGTATTTTTTACCACGGAGACCAAATAGATATTTGGTAACCGAGGCGATGGAATCAAGGTTGAAATGTCTTTTGGTTGTCTGGTAACTTTTATATGTTTATGTATGTGTGTATGTGTGAGTCGTTGATGGCTGATGTAAGTACGTATGGATGTACTTACATTAGCCATAAGGTTTGTGTGTGTGTGTGTGTGATTGAGAGACACAGACAGAGACAGAGAAAGTGGGGAAACGCTTCCAATGGCTTGAGTGTATGTCAATACATCTGGTCGAAATAAATTAATATTTTACTGACTATCGCTAACAGCTAAGAGAGAAAAATCGAGGTAGCAAACACGAATTGATAAACGCCTCAGACGGAAATACGTAGACATGCATACATATATATACTTACATATATATGTATATATGTATATATATATATATATGTGTGGTGGAGGTGTATTGTATATGTAGACGCGTGTTTTGGATTTGAAAAGCTCACAGCTTCCTAAATCACGATTCATGCCAGCAGGCATGAAATTCAAGGAATGAAGCTGTGAAATTTTAAAATCCAAACATATTAAATAAACACACGTGCATAGACCCACATGTACCCCACACGCAACCAACACACACACACACACATGTACACGCACGAACGCACATAGACATGCGTGCACAATCTTATGCGTAATATACTCTCCCGCAGGTATTGAGTACTATTTTCCTTGTACAACATCGCACGACAATCTGTTACATATACACACATACATATACATACATATACACACACACATACACACACACAAGTGTAGGTGTGTGTATGTGTGTGTATGCGTGTGTGTGCGCTAAGTATTACGTTTGCACATATTGCCAACAGGTGTATTGTAAAGGTTCATTGAAACACACAGTCAAACATACACACACACACATATTTTCACACAAACCCACACACACACGTACACATACACACACAAACACAAATATATATGCATACACACGTATATACGCACACACAAACATACATACATACATACATACATACATACATATATATATATATATATATATATATATATATATATATATAATAATATTAGGGACAAAATCCAAAATTACAGGTAAAAACTCAATTAAAATCAATTTATAAAAAATTAAAATTAAATTAAGCCTTATAGATAAAGTATATATAAAATATATAGTTTTAGGGAAAATAACCAATTTTCAAGAACTCATCGATTATATTATACTCATTTATTGTGCTTTTAATTATTAATTTTTCTATATGTGATAGTGGATTTTCATCGATGAGTTCTTGAAAATTGGTTATTTTCCCTAAAACTATAAGTGCATTTTCAAACCTTCTTTCATATATATATATATATATATATATATATATATATATATATATATATATCGTCGTGGCACTCCGTCGGTTACGAGGGTTCTAGTTGATCTGATCAACGGAACAGCCTGCTCGTGAAATTAACGTGCAAGTGGCTGAGCACTCCACAGACACGTGTACCCTTAACGTAGTTCTCGGGGATATTCAGCATGACACAGTGTGACAAGGCTGGCCCTTTGAATTACAGGCACAACAGAAACAGGAAGAGAAAATGAGAGAAAGTTATGATGAAAAACTACAGCAAGGTTTGTTACCACTCCTTGCTGGAGTCTCGTGGAGCTTTAAGTGTTTGGGAATCGAAACCGCGATCCCACGACCGCGTGTCCGCTGCCCTAACCACTGGGCTATTGCGCCCCCACATATTTATAAATATGTGTGTGTATATATATATTATATATATATATATATATATATATATAAACACACACACACACACATATACACACACATATACACACACACATATATATATACACACACACACTCACATCCATCCATCCATATTCCTCCCTTCTACAGCTTTCTACCCACTTCAAACCATCACCATCACCACCACCACCACCACCACTACTACCGCTACCACCACCGCCAGTTGTAAAACAAAAGCGGTTTGTGCATGAAGTCTATGTGTTTATGAGAAGCGAGAAGTATACGTGTGCAATGCATGCGCGTGCAACATGTGTGAATGTGTGTGTGTGTGTGTGGGGGGAGTATCT
>NC_142945.1:47887254-47899754 GCF_046866305.1 Octopus bimaculoides | reverse complement strand
CGGGCGAAATGCTTAGCGGTGTTTCGTCTGCCTCTACGTTCTGAGTTCAAATTCCGCCAAGGTCGACTTTGCCTTTCATCCTTTCGGGATCGATAAATTAAGTACCAGTTACGCACGGGGTCGATATAATCGACTTAATCCCTTTGTCTGTCCTTGTTTGTCCCCTCTATGTTTAGCCCCTTGCGAGCAGTAAAGAAATAAGAAACGTTAGCACGCCGGGCGAAATGCTTAGCGGTGTTTCGTCTGTCTTTATGTTCTGAGTTCAAATTCCGCCGAGGTCGATTTTCCCTTTCATACTTTCGGGGTCGATAAATTAAGTACTGGGGTTGATCTAATCGACTGCCCCTCCGCTCCATCCCCCAAAATTTCGGGCCTTGCGCCTAGAGTAGAAAAGAGTATCCATTGTTCCATTGATCAAGCCTGGGAATCCATTCGGAAAGTGTAATAACGGTTGCTTCTGATAGGAATCTATAGAGGAGGGGGCCTGAGGGCTCTGCCCCGCCGTGATTCTACCAGGAATAGTGGGCGGAGAAGCTGGATGGATTGATTTTTTTTTTGTCCGACGCACTACCGATTGTCTAATCGCACCATCCTTAGATATGTAATAAATGTGAATGTATGTAGGTGTATGTGTATTTGCACGTGTGTGTATGCGTGTGTGTGTTGGTTGTGTAATGAGGTTGGTATTTGAGTGTGTAAGTTTGTGTGTGTGTGTATGTGTATAGATATGTGTGTGTGTGTTCGTTGCGGAAGAAGTTTAATAATCGAGTGTGTTTGCGTATACGTATATATTTGTGTTGGTTGTGGTGTGTGTGTGTGTGTGTGTGTGTGTGTAAATAATCGTTTGGGTGGGTAACTGTCTCATTGATATTTCATTCATCATCGCTCAAACACCACGACAAACAACGCCGCCACCTCCGTCGTCACCACAACCACCACTACTATCGCAACCACCTCAGCGCCACCGACATCACAACCGATCATTACTAACACTAGTTCCACCACTACTGTCCCCCCTCCACCTCCATCTCCACCTCCACCACCACCTTCTCCACCTCCACCACCACCACCACCACAACACAAATGTTTTTCATTTTACGTTAAATTTCCATTTTATTTGGTTTTAATTATTTTTTCTCTATTTTCAATTTAACACAGAAATTAAATTTTCTTTCACCTCTTCTTCCACCTCCTTCTCCTTCATCATCATCATCCTTTGGTGTTGTTGTTTTTTTCTTCGTCTACTCCACCACCTCCTCATCATCATCATTTCTTCTTCTTCTTCGTCTTCTCCACCTCCTCTTCTCCTTCCTCCCCCTTTCATCATCATCATTTCTTCTTCACCTTTTTCTTCTTCTTCTTCCGACTCCCCTCCTCTTCTTTTTCAACTACTACTACTACTACTACTACTCACATTTTTTCTGTTATGGACGAGTATAAATTTTTGTTTGAATTCCTCAAATTCTCCCGACAAAGAAGAGGATGCTTCTAAACTAATAAACTTTTATCGCTGGAATTTGGAGAACAAGCTCAAGAAAAAAAAACAAAAACAGTTGCAGCTTGAACTTTTAGACAACACTTACATATTCCCACTGTTCCCATTACAAAACCAGATCAGAAGATCTCATTCGTTTACTGAAAACTTCAGTTGACCACATTATTTCTGAGATTTTTAATAACGAAACTAATTGGCACAACTTTGCAAGCGAAACATTAATTAACATTCATTCGAGTATACACCTTGTAATATGTTGTTAAGCCCGTCCACAGTATTCGGCTATCTCATGTCAACACTGGATTTTACTCCAGGAATTTCTTTGAGTCCGTAGATTTTATATGAAAAATGCGAGAAAGAAAATGGAATTCGAAGGAATTGTTATTCAGAACCACTACGATCGTTTCGACACATCATGCATCGGTACCTAACAAGTGAAATGTTGTACAATTAAATTGTTATGCATCATAGGTGCAGATGTGTCTGCTCAGATGACTTTTCAAAAGTAACGTACCTCGTTTTATAGTTGGCGTTTCGTTTATTTCTAAAAAAAAATCGATTTTGCTCAATCTAGCATTCTATCTGTCCCCGTAAGGAACTGCGAAAAAATAAAGGAATCGATCTTATATAAGCACCAAAATAAAGCATCCAAGAATCATAAGAATAAAGAATCATTGCATAGAGGAATCAGCATGGGCAGAAGTGTGAATATATAAATGCACAGGCGTGGCCGTGTGGTAAGAAGCTTGCTTCCCAACCACATGGTTCCAGGTTCAGTCCCACAGCGTAGCACTTTGGGCAAGTGTCGTCTACTATAACCTTGAACCGACCAAAGCCTTGTGAGTGGATTTAGTAGACGGAAACTGAAAGAAAACCGTCGTATATGCGTGTGTGTGTGTGTGTGTGTGTGTGTATGTGGTTGTGCATGTGTGTGTGTTTGTGTGTGTGTGTGTGTGTGTTTGACCCCCCAATATCGCTTGACAACCGATGCTGGTGTGTTTACGTCCCCCATAATCTAACGATTCGGCAAAATAGTCCGATAGAATAAGTACTAGGCTTACAAAGAATAAGTCCTGGGGTCGATTTGCTTGACTAAAGGCGATGCTCCAGGATAGATGCAGTCAAATGAGTGAAACAAGTAAAAGAATATATATATATATATAATTATGAGATGTATATAAAAAGTATATCCTTTATTACAGTGCAACTCGTTAGCGCTGTTAAGAACCAGTAAGAATATAGGTAAGAATGGAGAGCAAACTTCAAAGGTCAAGTCTCTTTATCAAATTAAATGCGTAACGATTTAATTTGATAAAGGGGCTTGACCTTTGAAATTTGTTCTCCATTCTTACCCCTCTCTCTCTCTCTCTCTCTCTCTCTCTCTCTCTCTCTCTATATATATATATATATATATATATATATATATATATATATATATATATATATATATATATAAAATACACACGCACACACACACACTAATATATGTATGTATGTATATATTAATGTCTGTGTGTCTTTGTGTCTGTGTTTGTGTCCTCTCAATATCGCTTGACAACTGGTGTCAGTGTGTTTACGTCCACGTAACTTAACGGTTCGGCATTCGGCTACTGCTTACATCTCGCTCAGAAACTAAATAAAGCTTATTTCTCCTTTTTCGAGATCAGCGACGGTTCGTCGCTGGAAAAAGCATATAGCATTTTGCGAGTGTGGTGAATTTTCATCAGTTTGTCTGTCCATGATTAACACACACTGAGGACGGATAACCACCCAGAAACTCGAGTCCGTTTGTCTCACGTAAGGGTAGAGATAGGAGTGATGATCTTCCCTCGCAAATACTAATCGAACGCAGAATTTGTGTCGTTAGACAGCTGGAGGACATGTCTTCCTGGGGCTATAAACGTCAGTAGCACTGTCCCGTATAGGACGCCACACTTGGTTGGCATTTATATATATATATATATATATATATATATATATATATATATCGATGTGTGTGTGATTGTGTGTCTGAGTTTGTCACCCTACACCGCCTTACAAGTAGTGTTATTTACGTCACCGTAACATAGCGGTTCGCCAAAAAAAAAACCGATAAGCGATCTAGACTTTGAAATAAGTCCTTGTGTTGATCTGCTCGACTTCAACATGGCGCCGCCCAACATGGCCTCAGTCCAATTACCGATACAGGCAAAAGTTAAACGGTAAAACCTTATTTATTCAGACTAAGTGAGTCTAGGGTCTTAACCCTAATCTACCTATGTTGTAGTTTCCTGTTCAATATACGAAATATTGTATGCAGTGCCTTGAGACGGGCATACAACATTCGATCAATGGACATTCTGGAAATACTACGAAGGCGACATTGTGGAGGCGCGTGGCTAAGTGGTTAGGGCGTCAGCATCATGATCGTAAGATTGTGGTTTCGATTCCTGGACCGGGCGACGCGTTGTGTTCTTGAGCAAATCACTTCATTTCACGTTGGTCCAGTCCACTCAGCTGGCAAAAATGAGTAATGCTGTGACGGACTGGCGTCTCGTCCAGCTGAGGAACGCATACGCCATTGAAACCGGGAAACCGGGCCCATGAGCCTGGCTAGGCTTTAAAAAGGGCGCATTTATTTTTTATTAATACGAAGGCGACATTACGAAAGGCGTAGATTGTAGTAGCTATGTTAGTGGTAGTGGTCGAGCTGGTGGTGGTACTGGTAGTGGTATTGGTGGTGGTGGTGGTGGTGGTGGTTGCAGTGGTGACGGTGATAGTTGAGTTGATTTTACAGAGTTAGTAATAGTAGTAGTTGTTGTTCTTGTTGTCATAATGGTAGCTTTGTAGAGGTGGTGGTGGTGGTGGTGGTGTACGTGGCGTGTCATTCGCAACAGTTGTTGTAGTAGTTTGGTGTAATGAGTAGCAACAGTAGTAACTAGAGTAATAGCAACAACAACAACAGCAGCAGTAATAATAGTAGTAGTAGTAGTAGCGGCAGCCTGTGGCAACTGCAACCGGTTGTTGTAGTAGATGTCCCTGTGACATCAACCTCAAGCAATGTCACGCAGGCGCCATGTTGTCTTATTGAGAACATGTTTTAAAAAGCAGAACATTTGTCTGATCAAATTAAACGAGATGAGAGACATTTGACATGACGACCACAACAACACCAACAGCAATAATAATAATAATAATAATAATAATAATAATAATAATAATAATAATAATAATAATGCCTTAATGCAGTACCAGGCACTGACTCTCATGGCTTCTGATCTTAACTGATTGGAAGTGTTATCATGTACATGTTTTGTCTTGGTATAAAAAGATGGGTTACAGCAAATATTCTACTCAATACCACAGATTTGCTTGTCAGTTGTTTGACCTTAACCAGTTGAGCATGTCCCTTGGTGGCTGACGATATGTGCATCTCTGATCATGAGCAGGAGCAGCGGGGGAGCATTATAGCCACGTGCTGAGAGGAATTCGATGGGGTTTGATTAATTTACCTCAGGAAATGCGGGTGTTTTGTTCAACATCTTTAAACAACCATTATTCAGGGACCTGTTGAGCGGTAAGCGCTACTCAGCTTGGAGAAAATTCTAACTGGGCCCCACCTGCAAGGCCATGTGCTGTTTATCTTGATATGAGATCACCATGTCGCACACATATGGTTGTGATGCATGTTGCACACATGTATGATTGTGATGCATTTGAAGAAGAAGAAGAAGAAGAAGAAGAAGAAGAAGAAGAAGAAGTTGTTTAATCTGAAAGCAATCCTGACCGAATAGATAAACTTCTGAATTAAGAAACTCCGTCTTAAGAACGCGACACGGAATTGAAACCGCCATCGCAATGCATATAATGTGTTTAACGTTGTTCAATGCTACTGTGCAAAGTTATGCTAATCCCCCCTCGATATTGTAATCGAATATGTTTGGGGGGGCTTTCGTGCAGGGAATTCTGAGCTCGGTCACTCTGGTACCATCACAGCTGGGCAGATCAAGTTCACGCAAATATATATACATAGGTCGGTCAAAATAGACGAAATTCCAGCTTGACAGTGAAGCTTAACTGACCTATTGACGTAAAGGCGCGCACACACTCACACACAAACACACTCCTCCTCCTCTCTCACTTTGTCTGCCTCCTTCCCCTTCTGTTATTGCTCCTCTTGGCTCTCCTGTCTTCGTATCTTTCCACCTCACTCTTCCCCTTACTCTCTCACTCTCTTACCTACCTTCTGTGTGTGTGTCTGTGTCAAATATTTCAACAACACGATTATCAGTGGTCTCTCTCTGCTTCATTATATATATTTGTCATAATAATCGGCTGTTTTATGGCTTTACAGGGGCTGTTAATACTTCAAAGACCAGTAAACACATCCCAATACACACATAGACACAAGTATGCACTCACGCTCACACAATCTCATACACACCTACGCATGCATGCATTCATAATACACACACACACACACACACACACACACACACACACACACACACACACACACATATATATATATATACTCTTTTTTTACTCTTTTAAACCAGTGGTCTAGCATATTAAAAAAAATTCGAAGATTAAAATTATATTACATACAAAAATAAGAGGAATGACCAGCAAAAGTGGACTCCTATATGCTAGAAATAGATGCCGAATCATCTAACCACGAAAAACATATGTACATACATACATACATACATACATACATACATAGCGGATGTTAACTTGAAGCTAAAGATCAGTGAAAAAGAGAATATCAATGCCTAACTATCGAGAAATCTGCTGTTACTCTATCCAGATTACACGTTCAGGTTTATACCTGTAATTATTGGAGCTCTGGGATATGTAACATATTGCCTAAATATCAATTTTGTGAAATTAAGCCTCTCAAAATCAGAAAGGGCAAAGCTGATTCGAAGCCATCATTGGAACTGTAAAAATCTGTAAAACTTTCCAGAAGTTGTTGTATGCTGTCAACTTAATGTGACAGTCCCCTGAAGGGAATAATACTACTGTTGGTTAGACCTAGGAAGCTGCACCGCTCCCTGTCGGCCTTGACACATTTCCTGTGTCCTTATGTTTACAAGGGGGAGACAAGCACCTCCACCCAGCTAAGCCTGCATCCAGAGACATGTTTCTGAGTCTTTGCTCGTCATCAGTCTGGAGTAGCATGACTTGCTAGTCGAAGATGCCTGTCAGGTTCTTTTAAACATAATAATTCTAGTGAAATGCATTCACTGATTTCAAATTTAGAAATAATATATTTCTAAATCTCTCAGTGAATGTATTTCACTAGAATTATTATATGTTTGCAAGAGCTTGGCAGGCAGCTTCGACTAGCAGGTCATGCTAAAATTCTATTCACGGATGTAACACTTGAACTGCGTGTCTCCTGGCATCACCAGCTAGGCTATGACTTCCTGTATTTTAACCATGCCTGCTCAGATCGCCACCTGACTTGCAAATTAAGCCAAATTCATTGCAAAAGTGCTTAAGCTAAATTCATTACAAATCTGCCGCGGAGGACGCAACTGCAGGATCATCTCGCAAGCTGTTTGATTTTTTCTTAATGCTTGTTCGTTCAGGTGGTTGACTAATCCAGCTCTTAAGAGGACAAATCGTCCAATGTATACGGTGATACGGGGGGGATGAGGAAGTAAGTAAAAATGCTAAAATAACAGGAAAATAAGAAAATCTAATTTATCACTCTCAAAATAATCTACGGGTGTGATTCACTACAAAACTTCATGAAGAACAACATTTCTTGTGTAGATATGAGGAAGCACTAACATACTTTGGTCTTCTGATTTTTCAATCTGTAATCTCGAAGTGTTCCTAACCCTAACCCAGATCGGGTGCTTAATACGATTAGTGTTGGAAAATTTACTGTATGTGTGAGACAGTGTGTTGTTGGTTATGTTCATGGTAATAGCCAAAGTATATGGACTGTTAAAACGGAGTAACGTCGTGTTTTTGTTTTCCAATTTGATCTGGAGATCAAGTCTTTGTGAAGTATACGAAATCGTTCAAACCTACTCGGCGCATTCATCTTATATTATCGAACCGATCAATACTACGACTGTGAAACTCCGAGTAACAAAAGAACTAATCATCAGCTACTGCCAATACAAACATATGTAAACACAATAACACTTATACACACGCACACACACATATACAAACACATGCTATAATTTGATAAAAATATAATATCCAGGACAATATTTGATATATAATACACTTCAATCTATAATATAATATAAAGTAATATAATTTAATATAATATATGTATGTGTGCGCGAATGTGTCGTTAGGAACACCACAACAATTGATGTTGGAAATAAAGGAGTGAAGACGAGCTAAAACAAAAAGGTTTATATTTTTTTGTTTTATAGTATTTTGCCTTTTATTGTTGCCTTATAATTTAATAGTTTGCCTTATATTTTAACATTGCGTTCATTAAACACTATAATCACGAATAACGCGGAGCGAACGCAGTTATGAATCTGTAATGTTACGAGATGAGATGTCGAGTTCGGAGTACAACATGTGCATATTAATACTGCTTAATTAGCCAATTAGAGCCGTGCAACTCTAATTGCTTAATAAAAAGGGCCTCTGATTCTCAGATTTCCGATATACCGCCCTATGGCTTTGATGATGTCCATTGATATCCTGATTACTGTGTTGCTTTAGATGTTATCTGGCTGATGAAGTGTTTGTGAGAATGTTTTGCTTTCCCAACGAAGCAAAGGCGTTGGTGCTAGCGATGTACATCTGCCGCATTTAATACATTCTATGCGGTACACCACGAAAACTCATAAAACAATTAAAGCCGATATTTGACTGCAGACAAGGATTTCTCGAGCGCTAATTGGGAAATTTAACACTATCTCTTTGCACATGGTGACCCATACATACGCCAGCCGTACACATCTGCGCTAGTCAGAACGAACGACACTTACTCTCCCCTTGTTCATCACTAGAAGGCTTTTATAGCCGAAATATTGAAAGTTATACAAGTTATTAAGAGTAAAACTATTTAGTTTCCGTCGTTTTGCCGTTGTCATTAATTTACGACCAACTTGAAATTATTGCGATATTCTGAAACACGTTGAATCCTGGCGTTTCACAATGTGGCACCACACATGCACGCGCACACACATTCACACACACACAGGGGCTTACATACATATTCACACACGCACGTAAACATTTATATATTGTATATATATATTATGCGCATATATATATATGTGTGTGTGTGTGTGTGTTATTGGGTGATTATATGCTCCTATGAGTATATATATATATATATATATATATAAATACACACACATAATACACACATATAGTATATGTGTGAATGTGTATGTTTCAGTGTGTGTGTGTGTGTGTGTGTGTGTGTGTGTGTGTGTGTGTATGTTTGTGTGTCTTTGTTTGTCCCCCCATCATATATATATATATACATATACGACGGGCTTCTTTCAATTTCCGTCTACCAAATCCATTCACAAGGCTTTGGTCGGCCCGAGGCTATAGTAGAAGACACTTGCCCAAGGTGCCACGCAATGGGACTGAACCCAGAACCTTGTGGTTGGTAAGCAGGCTACTTACCACACATCCACTCCTGCGCCTATATAATATATATATATATATATATATATATATATATATATATATACATATATATAAAATGTTATACATACATATATATACATATGTATGAATATATGTATATGTATACATATACTCTCTCTCTCTCTCTCTCTCTCTCTCTCTCTCTCTGTATATATATATATATATATATATATATATATATATATGCATGCATGTATGTGTATATGTATACACATATGTATGTATAAGAAAGATTGCTTAAGGTGAAACTATCCCATTTAAAGAAAGCAGGTGCTCAGGAAGTGAACTATCGTTAGCCGCATCAGTCGCTGTATCGCTGCCAGGTATAATTAACTCCAGCCATTCTTATATATACACATATATTATACATACATATACATCATATTAAATACCGACATCTATGTGCATGTATGTATATATGCACATATATATGTGTGTGTATATATATTTGTATGTACATAAATACACACACCCATGTGTGTGTGTGTTTGTAAATATGTACTTTAATCGCATGCGAGTGTGAGTGAAGGTAAATGCATATATATACTATATATGTATACAGATATGTACATACATGTATATATATATATGAATATACACACACACATACATATACAAATATATATATATGTGTGTGTGTGTGTGTGTGTGTGTGTGTGTGTGTGCGTAACGCTATTCTTTTATTCGATGTAACTCATATTACCCTTCTCCGTTCCTGACTTTTTCTTTTCTTTCTTGCTCAATTTCCCCCCTCTCACCACCTCCTTCTCACTAATACCCCCTTATCCTTCTACCCAAACATACCCTATCTACCTTTCACCCCACACACCCACCGTCTGACATATTTCAGATCCTCTGTAATCTGTTTGCACTTCAGATATTTCCCCACCCCCTTGCCTTACCCCCGCTCCCCCACCTCCACTAGATACCTAAAACTCACCGGCACTCACTCCACTCTAAACTCACAGCTACTCCCGCTCATACTCCGCGGAACTCCACTCACATCCATTATATCGACCCCTGCACCACCACCACCACCACCACAACCATAGCCTTCACTCTTCTTTCAAATGTATTTCACCTGCATGAAAGAACTTAAATCTTCATCAACAACAACAACAACAACAACAGTAATAACTATAGCAAAATTAGTTGAGCAACCACTTCCACTATCACCACCACCACCAACAACAACAACAACAACTGCAACAATAGCATTAACGCCAACACCAAGAAGAAAAGAGAGATCAGAAATTTAATACAGTGCACGCACCTGTTTCTCATTTAGCATACTCATTATTTATCATCATTATCATTATTATTATTACTACTACTCTTTGATATTATTATTGTTGTTGTTCTCGTCGTCGCTGCTGCTGCTGTTGTTGTAGTGGTTGTTGTTGTTTTTGTTTTTGTTGTGGTTGTGGTTGCTGCTGTTGTTGTTCTTCTTAGTACGTCGGACAAGAGGAAAGTGCTTAGCAGCAAGTCTTAGCCTTTATCCTCTGAGTTCTAACGCCGCCGAAATCTACATTTCTTTTCATGCTTTGGGAGTCGAAAAAATAAGCGACAGTTAAGCACAAGGGTCGATGTAATCGACTCGTCGATTAGTAGCCCTCTCCCAAATGTTTTAGGACTTGTGCTTAGTGTAAAAAGAATTATTATTATTATTATTAATATTTACTTTTAATCTGCATGTTTGTTACAGTCACTTGTCGAGACATACCCAGCATCTTGGGGTGAGTGAAGGATAAGAGATGTTACAGTATGACTGAAAGCTTTGGGTGGAGAAGTGTCAGGGGCCGTAGCGAAATATCTTCGTGTAATACAACACATACATTTAAATCGATAGGGTTTTCTAAGGATGTAAGCAGTACTTGTCGGCACAATCTTTTGGATTTCTCTGAGATATGGTTCTCCTGGGATATTACATAGATGTTTATGACATCCCTTTCTTATCCCACCTAGCACACCCACAATAACAGGAAGAGTTCTCGCTTTAAGATGTCACATCTTTTGTATTTTAATTTCCAGGTTCTTATATTTACTTAATTTGTCAAATTCCTTTACAAATATATATTTATCAGTGGGAACACTTGCATTTATAAGTCTACAAGTATTTTCTTCTCTCTCTTTAATAATTATGTCTGGTCGATTATCCTGGATCGTTCTGTCGGTGTTGACTGGAAAATCCTAGAGGATAGTGACATTTTTACCTTCAACGGCTGGTCTAGGATGATGTCCATACCAATAATCAGGAGTGCTGATTTTGTAGTGTTTACATATTTTCCAATGTAAACACTGCCCTACCCTATCGTGGTGGTTTTTGCATTCGTTTGGTGTCAGCACAAGACATCCCGAGACGAGATGGTCTATTGTTTCGTCAAATGTATCGCAGAATCTGCATTTAGGGTCAGAACCGTTTTGAAGAACGTTAGTCTGATGCTATGTGAGCGGTAATACTGGCTTTATCGTAGGAGAGGAGAACGTAGAAGACAAAATAGTGGATAACTGCAACAATAGCAGAAGCAGTTACCACCACCATCACAACAACAGGCCCCATGAAGATATCAGACTACAGACAGTACTTTACATCGTTAACTGGAATTATAAATTTGACAGAGAAAACCTCACAAATAAGCAACGACATTAAGTATCACCTACAACATTAAAGACAAATCTGTATGAAAAAGGAGATGGAACAGTAAGTACCCCCATTGCATGAAACAGTTATTGTGGAAGAGACAAGCAGGAAGAAAAGGACTTTCCATATGTCCTCGAAAAAAGAGGAGGGAGCTCTGGACTATGTGCTCACTGGACCGAGACAGGGAGACAGGGCTTCTGTTACAAACACATTCATGACTGCAATCAGAGAATATTGGTTGGCATGAAGTCTCTTATCAACACATCACAAACCCTGACTCTCTGCAACCTCTGTCTCCTCTCTCTGAATCTACTACTACTACTACTACTACTACTACTACTACTACCACCACCACCACCACCACAGTGGCATCTGCTCTTATACCACCTCCACAAAGACACGTATTTGTCTTTCCCTTTCTCTCACCTCACATATTTTAGCCTCTCCAAAGTTTCTCATAAACTAGCACACCAATGAATCCAGTAACATCTACGTAATTAACGTTCCTCTTGAATGTGTACAGGAAAATGAGGAACAGAGAGGGAATTCCAGAGGGCAGGGGCAAAAGAGGATTGGATCTAGTGGCTAGTTCAATAATCTGCAACTATCAACACGTCATCCGAAGAGAAGATCGAGAAGGCTTGAAATCTTTAATGGCCTCGGCTCAGACGAAAATGTACAAATATCTTCAAAATAAAATATCAAACTCGAACACACTCGTGTTTTTAGTAT
>NC_142945.1:47879754-47884754 GCF_046866305.1 Octopus bimaculoides | reverse complement strand
ACTTTACAATTCTGTATCGCAATAATTCTTTTGTTGTTGTTGTGTGTGTGTGTGGGGGGGGCTCAGGTTGGGGTCAACTATGGTTTCTACGAAAGTCTAAAAACAAGCTTCCTCGTTGCCTGTCAATGTATAGCTACCGGTCGAGTGGTTTAGGGATATAAAACGACCGAGCAGGTATAATAAGGCAATAGTATGGTGTCAATCGGACTTAAAATTCATTCTTAAAAGATTGTAAATATACCGTCATCTGCCTGACGTAGAACAAGATTTTTACCGTTTGATACTTGGACACACAGACATATATTATAGGTGGCCCGTTAGCGATTTAAGCCTAAAAGCAAATGTATAAACAAAGGTACAAAATAGAACCAGCATTGCTCGAAACAAGAATCAAGAATGATTCAAAAATCTTCAAATAGCGCTAACTCAATAAGTTGACGAAAGAGAAGAAGCGAGAAAACTCCTTACCGTAGAGAGACAAACTCATAAAAGAACTAACAGATATATCCCGCTCACATGATTTTGAACACTGAATCATTTCATCTCAGTTCCCGTCAGTGGATCTTACTGCGCCTAGGGTTAAGCATAACTCGCCTCGTCAATTCACGAGAGAAAAAAAAACCGTTGAAAGCGTGCGCTAATTTAAAACGGTAGAAGTGTATAGTATGAATAATATAGGTAGGTGGCTCGTTAGCGATTCAAACCTAAAGGCAAATTTATAAACAAGGGTACAAATTATAAACAGAGAAATGGTTTGATGAAATTTTACTTAACAATAAGAAAATTCAAATATCACAACTCAATTGTTTCATAACTTAAAAACACTTCAATCATTTTTATTATTATAATTAATGATAAGGTCGTGAGCTGACAGAATCGTTAGGACGCTGCACGGAATGCTTAGCGGTATTTCGCCCGTCGCTACGTTCTGAGTTTAAATTCCGCTGAGGTCGAATTTGCTTTTCATCCTTCTGTGGGTCGATAAATAAAGTACTAGTGAAACACTGGGGTCGATGTAATCGTCTTAATCCCCTCCCTCAAGCTGCCCTTGCGGCAAAAATTATTGTATTCAATAATAAATAAATTACTCATTAATTTATGTCAATTTTATTATTATTGTCTTTCATAATCTTTTAAAAGACTTTCTTTCACATGGGGACGTAGCTTAAATTCAGTATTATTTTGAAAGATCTTTTTTGTATTTTGCATTAATGCAGACTTTTTGTTCTTGTTGGCATCCTTTTATCTCGGGAGACAATGGAGTTGCACATAAAATAATCCAGTCTAGTTTTTAAATTTCATATAATTTTTCTGCCACTTTTTACAGCAGTACTGAAGTGTCCTCTCCAGTTTTGCGCAGGCCTGGGTTAAATGTAAGAAAATCCTGGGTAGCCCAATCATCAGGATCCCTCTCTTGTCCTTGCTGACGTAGTCCAAAGGCGTGCAGAGCATTACGTTTGGCACCAGCTTGGTTGCAGGAGCTACTGGAAGAGTGTCGAGTCGAACACTAAACCGCCTACGGGGATCCACTCCTTATTTCTTTGAAGGTTGTCTCCTTTCCGTAACCCTGGATAGGGGCCCATACCGGGTACTGTCAGCCGGAGCCAGCTGAGCCCGGGACTCGTGTCAGGCAGGGTCGTCACTCCCTGAAGTAGTGAAGAAAATCGCTACCCTCTACCTATAATGCAGACATGTAATTTATTTATTATTATATAATATATAAATTATTCATATGTGTGTGTACGATTGTATGGATGTATCTGTGTGTGAGTTTGTCCCACACCACCGTTCGACAACTGGTGTTGGTTTGTTCACATCCCGTTAACTAGCGATTCGGTAAAAGAGACCGATAAAATAAGTGCCAAGCTTAGAATTTAAGTACTGGGATCGATTTGTCCGACTAAAAGCCTTCGAGGCAATGCTCCAGCATGACCGCAGTCCACTGACAGACAAATAAAAAATGCAAGATAGACATGTGCGTGCAAAAATTTAATAATTTAATAGCTCTTCCTCATTTATTGGAACAAAGAAGTCAATTCTTGCTAATTTTCTATGATTTATAAATATTCATAACTTGAAATAAAACTTCTTTGAAATACCTTTCTTTGTCTTTATTCAGCCGGAACTGTGTCAAAATATATTTTCTCTAAAGTGCATTACAAGCCATAAAAAAAATAATAAAATAAATAAAATGCTCAGCAATCACTTCTCTGGCAATTGTGCCATTCTGTAGAATTGGGTCGGAGAATAAGTGATGCTGCTAAAGCTGGATGGCATCTCTTTGAATTTCGAATCAAAGAGGAACGTAATGTCCGGTATTCAAGATGAATTTACGGCCAAAACCGGTGGGTCGACTTATACGCTGCTAAGACGACTTAATGACTTAATCCCTTTCCTTTCTTTCTTTCTTTCTTTCTTTCTTTCTTTCTTGCTTTCATATATGCATTTATGTGTGTGTGCGTGTGTGTGTGTGTGGTAAGTAGCTTGTTTACCAACCACATGGTCCTAGGTTCAGTTCCACTTCGTGGCACCTTGGGCAAGTGTCTTCTACTATAGCCTCGGGCCGACCAAAGCCTTACGAGTGGATTTAGTAGATGGAAACTGGAAGAAGCCCGTCGTATATATATATATATATATATATATATATATATGTATGTATGTATGTGTGTGTGTATATGTTTGTGTGTCTCTGTTTGTTCTCCTAACATCGATTGACAACCGATGCTGGTGTGTTTACGTCCCCGTAACTTAGCGGTTCAGCAAAAGTGACCGATAGAATAAGTGCTAGGCTTACAAAGAATAAGCTCTGGGGTGGATTTGTTCGACTAAAGGTGGTGCTCCAGCATGGCCGCAGTCAAATGACTGAAACAAATAAAAGAGAGTAAAAGAGAGTATACATACATATATATATTTTTCTCCCAATTTTTTTTTTCTCCGTGTTTTTCTCCTTGTCTCCGTATTCTTTTTGTTAAAGAGCGTAGCTCGAAACGTCAAAGACTTTCCGTATTCCCGAGCGTCATACTAATATATACTTTTGTTATTTACACCACCTGTCCTCGTCTGTTGTTATTATTTGTATATTCTCCCATATATATATATATATATATATGTCACGTGATTGGATGATGGTAGGGGACCACTCCCTGCTCGCAATATATTTCGGATGCAGATTGCATCGAATAACCATCTGGAGATGGCGTCCTCCTGAGGTTAAAAATATCAGCAACGTCGGTTCCTATGGAACAGCCATGTTTAAGTGGCAACAAACATTAATTCTCAGTATAGTGACTGCTTTTGATCTCATATAGAGATTTTCTAACTACATACATACATCCATCTCGAATCCATAATTTCATTACGATATATGGTGTAATTTGCCTATTTTTTTCGTCAGTTATTGTAGCCCCTAACCCTGATTGATTCACAGATTATTTTGGTAATTCCAAGCCTTTGTGGCAAAAATATTAAGACGGTGGTGGAATCGGTAGCACGCCGGACAAAGTGCTTAGCGGCATTTCCTCTCTTAACGTTCTGAGTTCAAATTCTGCTAGGGTTGATTTTGTCTTTCATCCTTTCGGAGTCGTTAAATTAAGTACCAGTGAAACACTGAGGTCGATGTAATCGACTAGTCCCCTCCCCATCAAATTTGAGGCTTTGTGCCTCTAGCTGAAAGGATTATTATTATTATTATTATTATTATTATTATTATTGAAAAAATTATTATTATTCAAAGACTTCTTGTGGCAATAAAAAACATCATAGTCATCTTTACCATTATCATTATTGTTGTTATTGTTGTTGCTTTGTCTGTCTTTCGGTGGATTTGTCGAGATGGTTAGAGCAACGTGTAGAAAATAGCATTCGGTATTAAGTTACAATCCCCGTACTCTTTAGAAGACATTGTTTGATAATAATAATAATAAATAATAATAAATACGTACATGAATACATTCATTATAGTGTGACCGAACTGATGTCGCTGGGTTTGCAAATATAAGAAGCTGGGCGAACAAAAACAACAAACAAACAAGCAAAACGAAAAAAAGAAACAGGGAGGGGGGAGAAAAAAAAAGATAAAAATAAACAAAAAGCGGTAATAACCATAAATATGATAAACCAGAAGACGAAGAAACGAAATAATCTTAATTCATTGAATTATGTTTAATCTCAACGGTCTGCTAACGTAATGAATATGTGTAAAACTGTATGCCTCGAGTTTCACATCATAAAAGGCTGTATTTACATATCTCCACAAAATTACATCTGACGGTCGGATTAATCTTATTCATAGCGGAGATGTTATAGATTACGTCTCAACAATGCCCGTATGATAATTGCTGATGTCATGCATAAATTTAGCATATTTATTATCGCCGCTCGTTCTTCGTCTGATTTATAATGCTGTGTGCGTTTATGAGTGAATGTATGTGTTTGAGTGTCACTGTGTTTGTTTGTGTGTGTGTGTGTGTGTGTGTGTGTCTGTTTTTGTGTGTTTGTGTGCGATCGTGTCTACAGGAGACAACGAGAAAACGACTTAAATTCCAGTGGGTAATCCGAGGTATTGTGGGGCAAAAGGGTAGAGAAAAAAAGAGGGGGTGGTGGTGGCTATGTCGAACATTATTATGACATGGGGAACATTGTCATAACACGATTGTATTAAAAGACGTCATATGTATAAATGATATTATGTATTGTGCAAGATGAAAATTATGTAACACACCGTGGGGAATATGTATTAATTAATGGTGTATATGAACATATTAAATAGATTTTGTCTGAAATGAAAGGTACAAGGAAGAAGGGGTACAGTTTTGGTGGAGGGGAGAGAAGTCTAATAAGGGAGCAATCGTGGGTTCGATCTCGTTATGGGTCATTTAATTTATGCTCAGTATGAAAAGCAAATGTATATATTTATTAATGTATTACGCATCTATCTATCTATCTGCTTATCTATCTATCTGTCTGTCTGTCTGTCTGTTTGCTTGTATATGTATGTATTT
>NC_142945.1:47869754-47874754 GCF_046866305.1 Octopus bimaculoides | reverse complement strand
TAATAATAATAATAATAATAATAATAATAATGATAATAATAATAACCCAAGGTCTGAAATTTGCGGGGAGGGACTAGTCGATTACATCGACCCCCAGAGTTTCACTGGTACTTTATTTATCGACCCTAAAATGTTGAAAGGCGAAGTCGACCTCGGCGGAATTTGAACTCGGAACGTAGTGACGGGCGAAATACCGCTAAGCAAATTATCCCGGCGTACTAACTAGTCTGCCAACACGCCGCCTTAATAATAATAATAATAATAATAATAATAATAAATATTCAGACAAATACATAACAAAAACACCAGGACTTACAAATATATATAACATACAGAAAATTGCACTACTGGGTACTGCACACATCCTACGCAAAACACTTTCAATACAGTAAACATAAGAGCACCACAGCAAACCACAGCACATACCCAAGGCGCACAGAGCTGCGCTCGGTCGTGAAGTGAAAGTACGTTATAAAAATAAAACTACTGAACAATAATAATAATAATAATAATAATAATAATGATGATGATGATGATGATGATGATGGTTTATTTATCATGTTATTCAAATAAAGAAAAAAACATGGGGAACTGAACTGAGAAAAGGAAAAAAAAAACATTGACACCTGGAGAAGAAATAGGTCAAATTTGAAACTAAAACTAGGGAAAATGAAATTTAAAAAAAAAGGATATTGAAAATACATCGAATTCTTTAGAAAAGTCCGATAAAAACAATCTGAAATTGGAATATTGAGATATAAATTCTTGAACGGCTAGAAACCTTCTTTTTAGACGCACACATACACACATACACACACACACGTACACAGGCACACTTACAATCGCATGCAAGCACACAAACATATATGTACTTAAACTCACATGTACACACATGCATATAGACACTCATATATAAACACATACATACAGTTACACAGTCACACATGCAATCTCGAACACATACGCGCTCACACACAATCACACATACACACTCGCTCACATATACACACTGACACGCACATATTCGAACACATACACGGTCAAACACGCACACTAACGCACACACGCATACTCGAACACATACGCTCTCACACAATCACACATACACACTGGAACATGCACACACACACACACACACACACACACACACACACACACACACACTCAATGCATACATAGCCACACAGCAAGTCAGTCTTTTTATCCGCTGTCTCCATGTTCTAATCCCAATTAAGCCGAGTGACGTCATTGAAACTCAGACATAACAAAAAGCGGATTTAGTTTTATTTTAGGCTGTATAGTACGGAGTTTGCTTCGCAACCCCGTGGCTCTGAGTTCAGGCCCACAGGTGGTACCTTGAGCAAGTGTCTTCTTTTATAGCCCTGGGCCAACGAAAGCCTTATGAGTAGATTTCGTTGACGGAAACTGAAAGAAGCCAGTTGTATATACATACATACATACATACACACACACACACACACACACACACGTATATATATATATATATATATATATATATATATACAAAGAATATATATGCATGTATACACACATATATGTACATACTTACATCTACATGTGTATATAGATGCATATCAGGGTACAGGACGTTAGAACAATGATCTACAGATAACGGAACGAACACATAGGGAAACGGAAAGCCACTTGGAATATTCCTTCATCAGCTGCCTCTATTCTAACCCGACGTTTCGAAGATAAGGCATAACGTACTCTAGAATAGTCTCTTCCTGAGTAGTGGATCAACCCACTAAACAGAGGATTCCAAGGTGGCAAACACAAACCAAGACAGGAAAAATTGGACAGTGAAAACAACATTAAAAAGCCGTACGGCCAAACGCGAATCTGATGTAGAACGCTAGTAGTTCGTCTTGCCTTCGCAGCGGCTGGAGTGAAAAGAAAGTTGACCACAGGTCACACGAGAGCAGAGAGGATGGTGGAGGGAGGAGTGTTTATATATGTATATGTATACATATATTTATATATATATATGTATATATATATATATATATATGTATATATATATATATATATATGTATATATATATATATATATATATATATATATATATATATATATATATATATATATATATATATATATATATATATATGTGTGTGTGTGTGTGTGTGTGTGTGTCATTATGTGTGTTTTTGTGTTTCTACCCCTCCCACCGCCACCACATGACAATCAGTGTTGTTTTGTTTACGCCCCCGTGGTCTAGCAGTTCGGCAAGATGAACCGATAGATTAAGTATCACCCTTTAAAAGGAAACAAATAAATAGATAAATAAATAAATAAACACTGGGGTCGATTTGTCCCACCGATACCCTTCAAGGCGGTGCTCTAGCATGGCCGACTGAAACAAGAGGAAAAAAATAAACGATAAAAAAGATAAAGGACAACATTTTTCGATCAGACATATTAAGTTTACTCAAACACCTCCCTGCTTCATCTGGTCGGTTCATGTTGACCCAAGGATTAACGGTTCTTAGGGCCTCTGTGATATATGAGATTTTATAGGATCTGTGATGATGGCTGTTTCTTTGGTCCCAGTACCAGACGACACACGTAACGTCTGTTTGCTCTGAGTCTCTATGAAGATCAATGGTTGTTTACATTATGCGACATATCTAAAATGGGTGTATGTGTATGTGTTTGTGTGGGTGGGTGTCACTGATTATGTATCTGTAATTGCCTGCCAGAATGTGTGTGTGTGTGTTGTTTCTATGTGTATGTATCTTTGGGTGGATGTCTGTTTATCCATAAATATATGCAGTTATCTCTACCTGCCTCTATCTATCTATCTGTCTGTCTTCGCTCTCTCTCTCTCTCTCTCTCTCTCACACACACTCTCACTCTCTCTGTGCATATTTGTCTACAAATATTGTGTGTGTGTATATATATATATATATATATATATATATATATATATATATATATATATATATATACACACACACATCCATACACATGGAGTGCGTGTGTTGTGTGTGTGCTCTATATATATTCTTATATATAAGAATACATATATGTTTATACATACATATGCACACACATATAAATACATATACATACATATATATAGACCCTGATAGACCCTGCTATGTCAAGATGGACTTATATATTCTTCCTCTGCTCTCTCCCACTTGGTTTTAATATGTTGCCACATTTGTAATATGTCTTTTTTCTACATTTTTTCGTGCAGCTGAAGATTGCTCTTCATATTGCATTTAAGGTAATGCTCACATTACTTAAATAAATTGAAGTAGCATGAAACGTGCGTACTGCAATCACTTTTGAAATCCGTGTTGCTTATTATTTGATTTTAATCACCCATCCTTTTGGGATGTGATATTCGGGTGCCTTCGCATAAGTACCATATTCAAGCCTTGAATCTATATCTAAACCGTATATATATATATATATATATATACATACATACATATATGCGTGTGTACGTACGTATATATGGATGGATGGATGGATGGATGGATGTGTGTATGTATGTGTGTATAGTTGTTCACTAGCAAGATAACATCTCTGGAAAATATTTCGTCTGGCTAAATGTGATGTGGTGACTAGTTTTGTTGGTAGCCTGTGACAAATTTTGGTCGTTTTCACATGAGAATCTCAAGAAGAAACCAAGATAAAGATCACAGAAATTCATCATGTGGAAAGTTTACAAGCAGGTTCTCAAGTCCAGTCCTCATTTACTCGGTGTTTGACCTGGCTCTGTGGAGCAGGCAAGCCCCCCACACACACCACACACCAGCAAATAACTCGCCATCTTTGAAATTAAAGAGGAAAATGTATTATGGAGTAACCAGAGTAGAACCGATTCTGCCATTTTTTTTTCTTACTAGGATGGAGGAATCAGGGTGACCGTTCCTGAATGCTTTCCTATAGATTGAACACGAATATATACACCCTAGGACCAGCATTAATATATCAGGTTGTTGGCACTCCGTCGCTTACGACGTCGAGGGTTCCAGTCGATCTGATCAACGGAACAGCCTGCTCGTGAAATTAACGTGCAAGTGGCTGAGCATTCCACAGACACGTGTACCCTTAACGTAGTTCTCGGGGAGATTCAGCGTGACACAGTGTGACTAGGCTTTGAATTACAGGTACAACAGAAACAGGAAGTAATTGTGAGAGAAAGTTGTGGTGAAAGAGTACAGCAGAGTTCGCCACCATCCCCTGCCGGAGCTTCGTGGAGCTTTAGGTGTTTTCGCTCAATAAACACTCACAACGCCCGGTCTGGGAATCGAAACCGCAATCCTATGACCGCGATTCCGCTGCCCTAACCACTGGGCCGTTGCGCCTCCAATAATATATCAGGTAAGGAAAAGTCAATATGATAGTCTTCCGTACAATTTCCATCAACTCAATGTAGCCTGAAAGCTTAAGACGACTGGAATGTATGGTAGTATAGATTCTGAAACAGTTCCATGTTCGAGATAACGTCTGTAAGCATTAAACAAAAGGTTGAGAAATTTGCTAAGCAATTACAAGACTTCAGGTTCAATCCCAGTCACCGCACGGTGCATGTAATTATTTTCTACTCTAGGCACAAGGACCGAAATTTTGGGGGAGGGTGGGGGCCAGTCGATTAGATCGACCCCAGTACGCAACTGGTACTTAATCTATCTACCCCCGAAAAGATTAAAGGCGAAGTCGACCTCGGCGGAATTTGAACTCAGGACGTAAAGCTGCCGAGCATTTTTGCCTGGCGTGCTTAACCATTGTGCCAGGTCACTGCCTTTTCAGACCCTAAAATGTGAAGCCCCGTGATGAAGAACGATCACAACTAATACTGATGCCTCATGTCAGCAGAACTGCACGAAGATAAAAGAAGAAGAACAACAACAATAACTAATTATTCATTTACTCTAAGCACCGGAGCGATAAACAATTACTTGATCATCAGACAATAACCACACACACACACACACACACACACACACATATACCCATA
>NC_142945.1:47862254-47864754 GCF_046866305.1 Octopus bimaculoides | reverse complement strand
ACACACACACACACACACACACACACACACACTCAGACGGATGTATGCTTCTGTGTGAGAAATCGATAAGAAAATAAAAGATACTCGTGTATTCACATCATCAGCAGGTGACCAAAAACTTTGCTCAGGTTAGTTTAACTTATAAACTACCAGAGCTGACATAAAGTAAAGCACGTTGTAACATATACACATGATGATGGTGGTGGTGGTGGTGGTGGTGGATGCTGATGTTGATGATGAGAAGGATGACAATAACGATGATCAAGAGGATGAAGGTGGGGACATTGACGACGACGACGACGGTGATGATCGAATTGGTAATGTTGAAAACGCCAATGGTGTTGATGGTTTTAGCGGTTGTGATGGTACTATGAAGATAACCAGGAATATGACGGATGCTGCTGATGACGATGATGATGATGATGAAAATGGTGATGCTGAAGATGGGTAGTGGAGTTGATGATTTTAACGATTGTGATGGTGCAACGAAGATGATGATGATGATGTTGATGATGAAGATGATGATGGACGCTGCTGCTGTTGATGAGGATGATAGTGGTGGTAGTGGTGATGATGACGTCGATGATGATGGTGGTGATGATGATGATGATGATCGAGATGACGATGAAGAAGAAGGAGATGAGGGAGGAGGAGAAACAGCCGATGAAGAAGAAGAAGAAGAAGAAGTTAAAATGTATGCGTATAGAACAACAAACAAAACCACACATAATTCCACTACCACCACCACCACTTCAACAACAACAGCAACAACAATAACAACAACAACGACAAAAGCCAACTAAATAATTCACGTCGATAGACTAGTAAAAAAAAAAGTACCATTCCTCTTAGATTTTCAAAAGTGTTTTGTTTGAAGAGCGGCATCTGTCATAATTTCTCTGTGATTTCATGGTTTACCAAATTCTAATGAAAGTACCACAGGGCAATTAGAACATTGCAAGGGACGAACCCGCCAACACATTACCTTCACATTACATCAATTTTGCAAATTTCACCCGCTTACCTCATACATAAATACATACATACATGCATATACTGCCACACATATGTATATATATATATATATATATATATATATATATAGATAGATAGAGAGAGAGAGAGAGAGAGAGAAAGAGAGAGAGAGAGAGAAAGAGAGAGAGAGAGAGCGAGAGAGAGAGAAAGAGAGAGATAGAGAAAGAGAGAGAGAGAGAAAGAGAGAGAGAGAGAGATGCACATACATATATATATATACACACACATATATACATATATGCACAAGCACACACACACGCACATATGAGGACAGGAACACAAAGAAACAGTGATTTGAGGGATGTCTTTAAAGTACCATTAAAGTACGGCTACTAAAAACTACTCAAATTATATCAAAGACGAAAACAGATGTAATAAAAATGGTGAATTCCTCAATTTCTACCCTCTTCCATTTTTCTCCAGAATGTTATACATTTTTTTTTTCTGTTTCATGTTCTCAATATTTTTCTTTTTTTTTTCTCCAAATATATTTGATTTAGCTTTTCTTTTTATAAAATTCTTTGTTCTGGTTTTTCTCCCTTTCATTAAAAAAATATTTACGTTGTGTGTGTGTTATAGTTTTGCTTTTCGAAATCAAAATCCAGGCGTAGCAGTGTGGTTAAGAAATTCGCTTACCAACCACGTGAGCTCAGGTTCGGTTCCTTTATGTGGCACCTCAGGCAAATGTTTTCTACTTATAATCCTCGGCCGATCAAAACCCTTTTGTCGGATGTGGTAGGGGGAAACTGAGAGAAGCCATCGTGTATGTGTGTGTGTATATATATACCGTTGACTGGACACTATTCAATTTTTTTCTCCGTGTTTTTCTCCTTGTCTCCGTATTCTTTCTGTTGAAGAGCGTAGCTCGAAACGTCAAAGACTTTCCGTATTTCCGAGCGTCATACTAATACATCCTTTTGTTATTTACACCACCTGTCCTCGTCTGTTGTTGTTTTTTCGTATATCCTCCCATATATATATATATATATATATATATATATATATGTATATGTTTCTAACACCCTAATCACGTTTTTGGTGAAACATTGCAAACTGCTGTTTACATGAATTTTGTGTGTACACATTAGCGAATCGCTAAGTCATCCATTGATTTGGATGACAAAAACATATATACTAGTAGAGAAGCAAGTCCGAAAAGAGCCGAACTTTCGAGCCAGTCTTAACTGATGAGGCAACGGAAATTGCCGAAACTGACGTCATTATTACGAATTCTGGATCGGCATTTATCGTACGATTAAGGTCCCTGTTAGTGTATGTTTACATTTATGTGCATTGACTACAGCATTAGAGCATTTTAGCTCTTATTTCTAGCAATCTTAAGGTCGTGCAGATATATTTTATTTATTTATGCTCATATGTATGTATGTATGTATACATGTATGTATGTATGCATGCATGCACGCATGAATTGAAAGTACTGTCGTGGCTTTCGAGTTTCTCACAG
>NC_142945.1:47858405-47861754 GCF_046866305.1 Octopus bimaculoides | reverse complement strand
CTGTCCGCTTAACACTGTGTGGTGACCACAACTGAGAGCAATAGTCTAGGCGGCTCAGAACAAATGTCTTCCATAGAATCAACATGACTTTTTGATCCCTTGTACGGAAAGTCCTCAGTATCCACCCCCGCCAGTTGTCTGCACCTTGCTGTCAACTTGATAATGTGCATGTGAAATGATGCATCACTACACATGTTGATGCCCAGATCTCTAACTGTTTGTGGTTCTGGGATTGCAGTACCTCCAGGCCCTGTGTATGCCAGTTGGGAGGTACTCATGGTCTCGTAGCGCAGTACTTGAAATTGTTTTGCATTGAACTGCATATTATTTTGCTCTGCCCACTCATATATTGCATTTAGGTCATTCTGCAGGCTTACAATATCATCAGGATTCTTTATTGCCTGAGATATCTTTGTGTCATCAGCATAGCTAGTGACAGTGGCTCTCCGAGTGACCGTGGGCATGTCCAGAAGGGCCACTATGAACAGTAGTGGCCCCAGAACAGTTCCCTGTGGAACACCGCTCAATATTTGTGTTTCCCTAGATAGTTCTCCATTGGCTGCAACTGTCTGACTTCTACCATTCAGGAAGTCATGCAGCCACTCTCCTAATTTACCAGCTATGCCAAGGTTTCGCAGCTTGTGACATATCAAGCCATGATCAACTTTGTCAAAGGCTTTTGCAAAGTCGAGATATATCACATCAACATTTGAATGGTCAAGTAGCTGCTTCAGGACCCAGTCATAATGCTGCAAGAGCTGCGTGAGGCAGCTTTTACCTGGACGGAAACCATGCTGGGTCTCATTCAGCAAGTCATTTTCTTCTAGGAACGCAATCAATCTCCTTCTGACAATTCGTTCCATGACTTTGCTAATATGTGAAGTTAGAGAGATGGGCCTGTAGTTTCCAGCCTCTGCTCTGCTTCCACCTTTATGGATAGGACATATGGTGCCTTCCTTCAGCTTTTTGGGAAGTTTACCATTTGCAAGGAAACTCTGGAAGAGTATCCGGAGTGGTCCTGCTAATTCTTGTTTACACGACTTTAAGAGGACAGCTGGGAAACCATCGGGGCTAGTTGCCGAATTTGAGCTCATTTCATTTATGGCAGCTATCACATCTTCCTCTTCAATGTCGATGTAGGTAATGGATGCAGTCCCCTTCTGCTGAGTGCTATTGTCAAAGAAATCAGCTGGGTTCTTTATCTGCATGTGACTCAGAGGAGAGGTGAAGACACTCTTGAATTGTGTACTGAGCACTTCACTTATCCATGTGGGATCTGCAGTCAGTGAGCCATTAGGCAGGAACAGGGGTCCTATCTTATACTGCACCGTAGCAGTCTCCTTTGCAAATCTATAGAAAGCCTTGGGGTTTGTTTTTATGCTTTCTACTGCTCTCTTTTCCTTCTCTGCTCTCTCCTTTTCATGGGAGAGTTTAATTTTGTTTTCTATTTCTAACAGTGTTAGTTTTAATTTAGCCCTTTTCCTATCCTCCAGTTCTCTATTTAACTGGTTTGAGACCTTTGTTCTGTGTCTCATAAGGATTTTCCTGTCTCTAGGAATTCTATTGGCATGTTTGCTGGTCTTTCTATATGGCACGTATTTGGTGCATATGTCTTGTATGGTTGACATAAAATGACTTAGTTTGAGGTCATTGTCTTGTATAGAAAGGCTGTCGTGCCAGTTTTGATTTCGAATCTCTCTGCGAATTGACTTCCAGTCCGCCCCGTGGAAATTCAGGTTGGATATTGCTTGAGTCCTCCTGGTGGGGTGGGTGTCAGTGGGTTGTCTAGGACCATACATAGTTAATTCTATAATGTTATGATCTGAGAGAGACGTGGGCGTTATTTTCACATTATGGATTAGGCTCACATTGTTTGTGAAGCAGAGATTTAAAATATTGCTTCCCCTGGTTGGTTGGAGTATCACTTGTTCCATGAACAGCATGTTGGATAGTTCTAGCAATGATTTTGCCTGGCTTTGTTCATGCAGTGACATCCCAGAGAGGATGTGACCTTCAGGCCATTTAACATTTGGGAGGTTAAAGTCGCCTAGGAAAAGTATATTGATGTGTTGGTCCAGATTTGTCAGAACCTCTTCTATGCGTCTGAGGCTGTCCTCAAATTTACCTTCCTGCTTTGCGGTATTTGGTGGACGGTATGTTGAGCATACAACTACATCAATTTGTTTTATGTGTACTATTAAAGTATCACATACAGAGTTTGAGTGTGATAGTAGTAGTAGGGGTGTGACATCTTCTCGGATGTACATTGCAACTCCCCCATGACTTCTATCCCTTCTGTCTGTTCGGAGTACGGCATACTCTGGTATATTTATCTCCGCATCTGCTATATTAGGTGTTAGATGCGTTTCGGTAAGTACCATGCATATTGCTTGATTGCATGTTACTAGGTCTTTCAAGTATAGGAACTTGTCTTTGCCGCCTGTTCGTAATAGGCCCCGGATAGTCAGTAGGAATATGGGTGTGATATCTGTGCAGGGGTTCCTGGTGTTAGCGGTGGCCATCCCTGATCCATCATCTGTGGTGGTCTTGGACAATGGTTCGTGTGGCGTTGACTCTGTACCCTCTGCATCCACGTTAACTGTTGTACCATTTTCTGGGCCAAGCTTAAAAAAGCTTGCTGCTCAGCTACTGCAGTTCGTACAGCCTCTGCATATAGCCTTTTTTTGGGAGCAGAAGGAATATACGGACTTCTCTCTTTGTGAGTCCTGTTGGTATTTGGTGGATTATGTGTACGTAGATTTAAGCTTTCTGGTCTCCCTTTTCTGCGCTCCCGCTTATTTTGTTGTAAGTGGTTATCTACCTTGTTTAGCTGGTGGTGTTTGGGATGGGAAAATTTGCAGTTTTGTCCCTTTTCCCCGTGCCAGCAGGTACCATTTAGGTAGAATTTACAGATCTGTTTCTTTTTCTTTTTCTCTGTGTGACGTGTTTGGGCTTGAAGCCTGTTTGTGTTTACCGTCTTCTTGTCTGTTCTCCTGTCTTTGTCGTTTGTGGTGCAGCGTTGACTGTATTCACCATGGTCATTGCATCCCTCATCAGTGGCTACAGCACTGGTGGCATCTGCCTTGTCTTGGTGATTCGTCTGGTCCTCCTGAGCCTGAGCACAGTGTGCAGGGTCTTCACTGTCCATTTTTGTGTCCGTGTCTCTCATAATGCCTTCTAGGAGGTCAAGGTGCGGTTTCACGAGCTCGTAGGAGCGAATGAGCTCCAGTTTCTTTCGATCAATTTGGGCCATTGACCTGTGGAAATTGTACCTATCCAGGCTTTCGGCTATCAGATCGTTTGCTGGTGATCCTTTGGCCAAGTTCCATGCGTGTATAAGAAGACGAAC
>NC_142945.1:47835905-47853405 GCF_046866305.1 Octopus bimaculoides | reverse complement strand
ATAGATAGATAGATAGATAGATAGATAGATAGATAGATAGATAGACATCTATTTGTCTACTTTAATCAGATATGCTGACGTTGGGTTGCAAGATGGCGTAAAATGTTTGACCTTAGCGATACTTCTATAACACGAAATGGCTTCCACTCTAGTAATATCTATTCATTTATTCATTCATTTATTTCAATATGTACATCTGCGTATTCTCACGTATCTTTTCTTTGCAGTCATATTTATATTTTAACCCTTTAACTGTGAAATGTTATTCCAGAAATAGTGTTAAATGTCTTCCAACAAAATAGAATTGATATTTACTCTAAGTCACGTTGCTTCAATAATCTTGACATATCTCCACAAAAATTACAGTCAAACATGACATTTTTCAACAAAAGGTAGATTGTTATACAAACTATTTTGCGCAGTTAAAGGTAAAGAAATTTTGAGTGAATTTATTTGACTTACGCAGCAAATGGATTGATATGTTTTAGCTCTGAAAATTTAATCTAATCATTTTTCAGTGAGCACTTTCCTAGAACACGACACAAAAATATCCTCGTTATATATTTGTGCAATATTTGTCTGCTGTTGTTGTTGGCACTCCGTCGCTTACGACGTCGGGGGTTCCAGTTGATCCGATCAACGGAACAGCCTGCTCGTGAAATTAACGTGCAAGTGGCTGAGCACTCCACAGACACGTGTACCCTTTACGTAGTTCTCGGGGATATTCAGCGTGTCACAGTGCGACAAGGCTGACCCCTTTGAATCACAGGCACAACAGAAACAGGAAGTAAGAGTGAGAGAAAGTTGTGGTGGAAAAGTACAGTAGGGTTCGTCACCATCCCCTTCCGGAGCCTCGTGGAGCTTTAGGTGTTTTCGCTCAATAAACACTCACAACGCCCGGTCTGGGAATCGAAACCCCGATCCTATGACCGTGAGTCCGCTGCCCTAACCACTGGGCCATTGCGCCTCCACATTTGTCTGCACCACAGCTATAAATATCGCTTACGTATTCACATTGTTAAATTCCTGAAGGATAAACTCTTTAGAAACGTTGTTACGGATAAAGAGGTTTACACTGACATTTTATTTCGAAAATTCCGTATGTTATACATTCGCCTTCCATTTTGTGGCAACACAGTGTGTGTAAATTCAATAACTTTTCTTACGAGATTTTATATGGCCCGATGATTAACGTGACAAACGTGTATCGAATTTTATGCTCCTATGGTCACTAGAAACACGAACGCAGTCCGGAAAGATATTGCAATTTATATTTATTTATACAATCTCACATATTCGTAAATATGAGGAACGACTTTGCTTTGGTGCATATTTCATTAAAGACACAACGATATTCCTGTTTTATCTATTTTTATTATAAGTAGATATATATATATAAATATATTTGGTTATATAGGATTTATAGAGAATCAAGGCATATCAATATGTAGTGCGCCACGAATTGGCTAGATAGAATCACGCAAAGGAGACTGTGAAGCAACCTATTACGGGCTTATAAACAACGACAAAAACCAGTTACTACTAACTTGTAATTGGTAATTCCATTTGATTACTTGTAATTCGACGAATAATGAAATTTTCGGTGTGGTGTAGAAACAAACAAATGGTATGTTTCTTACTACAATCACGCACACACACACGCACACGCACACGCACGCACACACACAGAGGCACACATATCTATATGTCAGTCTGTCTCTGTGTACGCGTATGTGTGTGCATATTTGTATGTATGTGCATCGGTGAGCACTGCACGTGCGCTTCTTTTTATCACCAACATCTAACCGCGCGTCAAAACACGTACGCAAAACGTCACGTGCACCCAACGTCCCGTGGTACCTAACTTCTTATCCGCATCATATCCAACCCCCACCTCTATGTCAGCACCGAATTCCTACGTCGGTACCCAAACTCCTAACAACCACCCTTAGGTGTTTCCCCTTTGCCCTATCCACACGCATCCTCACCACACACACACACACACATTGTCACGCAAATACGCACGCACGCACCCCAGTCACCCGTTCAGCTTTTCGTCATCCCGCCCAGATATCTAGCACTGACGACTCCACCCCACCGCTAATCAATCAACACGGTCCTAGCCACCACCACATACCAAATGTCTCCCCCCCCCCCGCACACAGGCTATGGAAGTTAGATTCAGTTAGAGGACACATATAGATAGTTATGTATGTATCTATGCATAAATGTATGAACATGTATGTATGTATGCACGCATGTATGTATATATTTATGTACGTACGTATGTATGTATGCATGTATGTATGCACGTACAAACGTATGTATGCATGTATGTATGCATGCATGTATGTATATGTATGTGTATGTATGTATATATGCATGTATGAATGTATGTATGTATGTATGCATGCATGTATATGTATGTGTATGCATGTATATATGCATGTATGAATGTATGTATGTATGTATGCATGTATGCATGCATGTATATGTATGTATATATGCATGTATGTATGTATGTATGTAAGTATGCTTATGTATATGTGTGTGCTTGTATGCATGGTGTATGTAAGTATTTATGTCAATATGTATGTATCTATATGTGTGTGTCTGTGTGCATGTATGAATACATGTATGCATGTTTGTATGTTTGTGTGAATGTATGTGTGAGAGAGTGCGTGCGTGTGTATGCGTACGTGCGTGTATGCGCACATGAGAGTGTATGTAATTTTGTGTGTGTATGTGTGTGTGTCTGTGTCCATTTAAGTTGATCGGTGCGAAACGTTTGCGGTTGGGGTGAAGGGTGGAGCGAGGGTGTCAGTCCCGAGGGGTTCATGAATAAGATCAAGTAATATGTAGTGAGAGGTGAGGGGAAGTAATGAGAAACACTTGTTGGCCCCCTACAAACCCCGGCAATGTAGCGGGGACGGCGGATAGGGATTTCACTTATTTTTTAGACCTAATTATCATCACAACCATCGTGTGTTTTGTTACTAGAAACAAAACACCAACAACAGCAGCATTAACAACAACACTAACAGCAGCAGTAGAAGCAGCAGCAACACTACGACAGCACTAATGATTCTAGAAACAGCACCAACATCATCTCCAGCAGCAACACCACTAGCAGTAGCAGCAACGACAATAAAATTATCGAAAGCGTGAACAATAAAAGCGAAAGTAACTAAAACACCCGGACACACACACACACACACACACACACACACACACAATTAATCCCGATAAGAAGACAAAGAAAGACTTTAGCACATCTTTAATGACCAATTACAATCGTTTCGAGACCGCTCTGTTGTTTGAGCTATAGTAGAAGACACTTGCCCAAGTTGCCATGCAGTGGGACTGAACCCAGAACCATGTGGCTGATAAGCAAGCTACTTACCACACAGCCACTCCTTATTAGAATTCGTTTATTTTTTTCTTCTCCTCATTTTTATCTTAATCCTTTCTACTTTTTTTTAATTTTTTGGTGTTATATGAAGTCATTTGTACCTCTACACTTCCTCTACAACTTTTCTACATCGTTTTTAAAATTTGATTAAATTTGATTTCCTTTTAAACAGATGGTAATGGAGGGCTAAGTAGAAAAATAATCAAAACAAAACGTAAAAAAGAAAAAGGGAAAAGTCATTATTTCTCTTCTACTATTACCGCGAAAGGGTGAAAGTCTAAATTGGACTATGCGTAATTCGAACTCAGAACGCAGGCATCCAGAACAATCACCACAACTTATTCTCACCAATTCCCTGAAGACTCTACAAATTCGGCGCCATACTTGGATACACGTGTGCGAGCACACGTGCACACAATCACGCACGCACACAGTCACACATGTGCATACATACATACATACATACATACATACATACATACGTACGTACATACATACATATATACATACATTCCCTGGGGCATTTAATTGATGCAATTAAAATGAAATAATTCATCACTAAAAATACACAGAAACATTGAAATACTAAAACTTACACACTCGCACGCATCCACACATACATACATACATACATACACATAGATAGATAGATAGATGTACTGACGGATGAAAAAGTAGGCAGATATACAGCTAACATATAAGCATGTATATATATATGCGTGTGTGTGCGTGTGTGTGTGTGTGTATGTATATGTGTGTATACATATATATATATATATATATATATATATATATGTGTACATATATATATATATATATATATATATGTATTATGTATGTATGTAGTGTTGCGCTGTGGTGGTGTTGTAATGTAGATTATCGTGCCGTGTTCCAGCGGGGGGTGGGGGTGAGACGGGAAAAGTGGTGATGATGACTATGATGACGACGATGATAATGATGATGATGATAACAACGTGACGACGATAGGATTCATGTTGGTGGTGATAGCATAGTAGGGAGGGGAGGGGGGTCTTCAATGAATTAACAGCCCTTATCCACTCCTCTTCTCTTTATCACCATAAAAATAACCCTTTATTCCTAAACAAACCAAACCCCTAAGGAGCCTGACTACTCGGAACAACCAACCAACCAACTAACCAACCAGCCGACCAGTCAACGAGATATACCATCGCCACTAATAGAAAATACATTTAAAATGACATACCCTTCCTCCATATCTCTCTAACAAGTCCCTCCCCAGAACCCCTTCACTACCCCTCACTAACTCTTACGAACCCTACACACACTAGCTAAACCCTTTATTCACTAATTGACATAAATTCCGCTATTCCAAACTCAGCTTCGCCATTTTACACCAAATTGTTGCTTCTTTGGTTATTGTTTGTTCTTCTTTATATTTTTAAACTTTATAGTTTTCTTTCGTTTACTTTTTCATTCCTTTTTTCTTCACGTTCTTCTTCTTCGATTCATTGTTCATTATTCACATTTCTTTCTATTTCTTCTTTTATTCTTCGGTTTCCCCCCTTCTAAACTGCTCCCTTTCTTTCGTAACTCCCCCCCCCCCCCTCCGTACAACATTCCACTATAGTATCTGCTACTGTTCAACGAGTCATAACCAGGAAACAAAAAGAAAAAGGAAGAAAAACGGGAAATGCTTGGCCTTTCATAACACTGCATGTCTGTAATTCTATGCAAACATACATACGTACATACATACATAAATACATACACACATATATAAAAGTATACATATATATGTATAGATGATGCGTTTATGTATATGTGTACGCATGTATGCATATATGAACGTTTGCGTATAAGCTTGCGTACGTGTATGAAAGTGCTTGCGTGCGTGTATATATATATATATATATATATATATATATATATATAAATAATGTTATAGTATATCATATGCATATATATATATATATATATACTCACACATATATATATATAATTATATATATATGTGTGTGTGTGTGTATATGTATATATATACGTTTGCCTCTATGTAAGCATATATGTGTTCATATATACATATATATATATATATATATATATATATACATCGAGATGCGTTTACAAATTATTTCTTTCGTTTATTCTGTAAATATCTCGGTTAAAGGACCAAACTTTCAGCAAAAAACAAAGACTCCCTGAATAAAAACATCAACCTCAACAAGAAACAACAGCAACAACAACAACAGTAACAGCAGCAGCAGCAGTTGCACCAGTAAAACGTGCAACATCAGAAGCAACAATGACAATAAATAGTAACAATACTGCAGCAAGATGTGCAGCATCATCATCTTCAGCAACAACAACAAGAAGAAAACCTAGAATATCATCATGATCCCCCCACCACTACCACCACCACTACCAAAAGCAACTGCAAGCTGTACTCAAAGTAACGTCTACACAGCAGAACCAGTAACAACAGGAACAACAACAGCAACGTTACAAACTGCAGAAACAAAAATATCAGAAAAAAAAAAAACTATAACACGAAAGAAAAATTAATGCCAACATCAATAACAACAACAATAAAAGCGATGCAGAGTCACAAACTGCACTTTATAGAGGTCCTTCGTACTTGCAGGAATTCTATTACACACAAAACACGCATGCACGCGCACGTCGGTGTTTGGGTGCACGTATTTCTGTATGAGCACATATGTATGCAAGTATATATATATATATATATATATATATATATATATATATATATATATATATATATATATATATTTATATATATATATATTTATATATATATGTATGTATGTATGTATGTATGTATGTATGTAGGGAGAATTCACAAAAAAAAAACAAAAGACGAAGATAGGTGGTGTAGAAAACAAACAGATGTACTAGTATAACGCTCGGGAATTGAAAAAAGTCTTTAACGTTTCGAGCCTATGCTCTTCTAGAGAAAGGAACACAGAAAGAAACAAGCAGAAAAAAAGTGTGTTTTAGTGGTTAGCGATCTATCATAGCGTCCGGGTCATGTCTAACTTAATAGC
The DNA here is from genome assembly GCF_046866305.1 of Octopus bimaculoides. Classification (NCBI taxonomy): domain Eukaryota; kingdom Metazoa; phylum Mollusca; class Cephalopoda; order Octopoda; family Octopodidae; genus Octopus; species Octopus bimaculoides. The sequence continues at coordinate 47,846,946 of NC_142945.1, read as the reverse complement.
ATCACCTGATAGGATTATCTAAATCCTCTTTAAGTCAAGTTTTGTGGTATTATGGTCCATGCAAGTAGGAAGTTCTTGTTGTCTTGTGAATGAGTTGTATCCAGGTATAGGTGTCTTATCTGGTATTCTTTGAAGAAATTTGTCCAGATTCTGTTTAAAGGTGATGGGATCCTTTTCCTCTTTGATCAGTTTTGGGACAATGTTAAACAGGGCAGTATATATATATTTCCTTTCTCCCTTGGATATCGCCAAGCACGCATACGAACATACTTCGTCCCGCTTCACTCCAGTTCGTTGCTTCACAGCGTTCAGTATACACATATTCTTTCACGTCTGGCCGTATAGCCTTTCTTGTTTGTTTTCTTGTCTTGTTTTCTGTCCGCCACTACATTCCTCTGTGGCACAAATTTAATTTGTGGTCCGTGGGAAGAGCCATTTTAACGATGCGTCCTGCCCTAACTCTTCGAAACGCCAGTGTTAGAATGGTGGCAGCTGATGAAGGAAATGTTCTCTATGTGGCCTATGTGTTTTCTGTACTCTGTTTATTATTATTTTTTTGTCTACGTTTTGTTTGCAATGTCCTGTACCCAGATATGCATCTATATATACAGGTAGATGTAAGTATGTACATACATGTACGTATATATGCATATACTCATTTATTATTTGTATTATATATATATATATATATATATATATATATATATATATATATATATATATATATATGTATGTGTGTATGTATATACAGGAATAAGTACGTGATTAAGGACTGCGCGTTACAATCCTGTGTTGATCTGTACCAGAGCCCAGTCTTAGCCTCGGCACAGTTCCAGTACTCAGAGTAAAAACAGTAAAACTACTTTCAACCACTGAGTCTATAGACACAATGCGATTAAATGTGTTTATTAAACGTACTTACATAAACTTATTTATTATTTATCTAAAGGTGACTGTCTTCTCTGCTATTGCCTCGGCCTGGAAACTGAAAGAAGCCCGTATATATATATATATATGTGTGTATGTGTGTGTGTGTGTGTGCTTGTGTGGGTTTTCTTAGGTCCCTGTAACTAAGTGGTTTAGCCAAAGAGATTGATGGAATTAAAAACAACTATGTGCGGGTGTCGATTCTTTCGATAACAAATTTTTCAAGAGGGTGCCCCTGCATGTCCGCAGTCCAATGGCAGAAACAAGTAACTGCTGAAAGATAAATAAACACACGCTGTATCAGTTGTTTGCCAAATTAACACGCTGCAAGCGACTGTACTGACATGCTGGTTTGTGATAGCGGCGCATGGCAAACACAGCATGTTTCATAAGCAGCCGTGAGTTGATTTACATCTTTATAGAAAGAAAACTTAGGCGACGGAATCGCTGTTTCTTTGTTCATGTAAAACATATAACAACGCAACCCGGAAGTGCGCCCCGCCGCTGAGCGCTAGGGTGAAAACTGCAGGAACAGGAAAGTTTACTCTGATGTTTGTTGATATAAAGTCTGAACTGTCCCAGTCTCAAAGTCCCTGCAAAAGGCATGAAGCTTGATGTATGACAATAAACTGTTATATATTTACTCTGCTTTAAACATAAAGGAACTTCTAATCTGAGAGTAATATTGCCTTGTGCATAACACAGTACTATTTGCAGAGATAATTCTATCTATCTATCTATCTATCTACTTAGCTAAGTATATGCACATACACACACACACACATATATACACATTTGTATATTATTACACCCACCCACACACAGGCATACACATACACAAATATATATATATATATATATATATATATATATATATATATATATATACACACATAGACACAGATAAAAAACAGATAGATAGATAGATAGATAGATAGGTACAGCCATATATATAGGCGTAGGGATGGCTGTATAATTATGCAGTTTAACGGTACACCAAGGACCCCCCCCCCACACACACACACATATTGTCACATATATATGATATATTATATATATGTATATATATATATATATATATGATATATTATATATATTATATAGACAGACAGACAGACAGACAGATAAGAATTTATACAGACTTATATATTTGCTTATATGTACATGTATAACCAGACTCATCCATATATATATATATGTATAACGCATACATGTGTGTGTCTGTGCGCCTGTATGTGTATGCGTATATATATGCATACGTACATACATATATATCTATGTATCTATGTATCTATCTATCTCTCTCTCTCTCTCTCTCTATATATATATATATACACAGACACACGTACACACACACATATATATATTTACATACATACACACAATATTAAACATCGGAATGTTAAAGTTTATAATTGAAATATGAAGATTGTAATTAGGGAACGCTTAGAATATGTTTATTTAAACTAAATTCTTTCACTCGCGACACAACTTTCACACCAGAGCGATGATGACGACGACGACGACGACGTATATTTATACATATACATGCGTTTGTGTATATATATATGTGTGTGTGTGTGTGTGTGTGTGTGTGCAAGTGTATATAAATTTGTGTTATAATTATGTCTATACATTGAACTCGATGACAGCAGTGGATAGGTGGGGTGGATGTGGTAGGTATTTTATTGACACGGAGTTCTGGAAAAGAACGATGGTTCTGGGGGATGTGTATACATTTCTAGGTACATGTATATGTGTGTGTGTGTGTGTGTGTGTGTTTAAATAGATGATTGTGCTTAATTACATAATATATCATTACTTAATTTTGTCGCAATTATAACAATACGTATAGTGTAATGAAAAATTACGAAAGAGAAAGGGAGAGAGAGAGAGAGAGAATCAAACAGATATACAGAGAGAGAGAGAGAGAGAGAGAGAGAGAGAAAGAGAGAGATAGAGAAGGGTGGAGAAGAGCGGTGGGGTAATATTCTCCTCCATAGGCAAGGTATGCACGCCAACACCTCCATAACCATCTTAACGAGTATGATTTGGAAATATGCACCAGGTTTTGTACACCCCACCCACACATACACATTAATGCCCACACACATATTTGTATATATCTATGTGTCGAGAGGGCATGGCCTAATGGTTAAGGTGTTGCGCTCAAAGGTCTTGCAATCGTGGTTTCAATTCCTGGTCTAGGTGGTGCGTTGTGTTCTGGAGACAAATCCTTCATCTTACGTTGATTTGCGATCACTTGGACACCTGAAGTATGGTACACCGTGCACCTGTTCATGTAACATCGATTTGACGGAGGGAGTGAGCTAGGGTACGGTACATACATTTGATTGCTATGAACAAATCATTTGCAGGTCTGACGAGTAAGAAATTACGAACTACAAGAGTTTTCCATCAGCAATGTGTGTATATATATATATATATTAGATAGATAGATAGATAGATAGATAGATAGACAGACAGACAGATATATATATATAGGCGTAGGAGTGGCTGTGTGGTAAGTAGCTTACTTACGAATCACATGGTTCCGGGTTCATATATATACACACATATACGACGGGCTTGTTTCAGTTTCCGTCTAACAAATCCACTCACAAGGTTTTGGTCGGCTCGAGGCTATAATAGAAGGTATTTGCCCAAGATGCCATGCAGTGGGATTGAACAGGGAACCATGTGGTTGCTAAGCAAGCTACTTACAACACAGCCACTCCTGCGTCTATGTATATATCTATTTTGTTCCTGTACTGTTCACCTTTAACGAAACACTACACGTTTTGCGGACCATCACAGCTATGGATAAAACTGGTTGACACTCAGATTTCAAACTTGGCAGGTCTTTATTCTAAGTAGTCTGACCATGTGAACTGGTTACCCCCAAGGGATCTAGTTCAAAACAGGGGCACCAGTTTTCATTTATGTTTTCTGTAGTGTTTTTGGTACCGAAAGACTTTCAAACTTCGTATACGTATCTATTTTGTGTTATAGAACAGAAAAAAATTTTTGTATTCGAAGTTATTTCATGTAAAAAATTGTCTTGTTTCGATAATTTCAACCAATCACTGACAAGTATTCAGCTGTTTACAGTTACTCCTTTGGCAGTTTAAGCGGTTCCTTTGGCAGTTTAAGCGGTTCCTTTGGCAGTTTAAGCGGTGTAAAGCGTATTTAATCTCCATTACTTCTGACATTTTGGAGAGAGGCAACACACGTGTGTTCGTTTTCCTTCGTTTTATTTTTAATATAATTTCGTTAACATCTGCCTGAACTGTATGTGTACAACATTTGCCCTAACCCTAACCCTTCCCTCAAAAACCAGGCCTTGTGCCTATAATAGAAAGGTTTATTAGCTACTGCCAATATGCTTCAGCCATTTTTTGACAAGGAAATAATAATTTTATCACCGCCAGAATCGTTTGAGAATCGTTTGTTTACGTAGTCAGCACTTAATGTATTCGGCTGAATGGACGTCAGTCATTGGTTGAAATTACAGAAATACGACAACTTTAACATGAAATAAGTTGCAATATAATAATTTTTCTTAAGAAGACTAAGAGAAAAAGATGTTTTATATGACACATTCTACCAGTGTCCCAAGTTTCAAAGTGTTTCGTTAAGAAAATACTGGCGCCTCCGTTTTGAACTAGATCCTCCCCAAGAATTACACACACACACACACACACACACACACACACACACACACACACACACACACACACACACAACACACCACACACGCACACACACACACACACACACCACACACACCACACACACACACACACACACACACACACACACGACATGTATATGTGCATATGCATGTATCTCTATATCTATCCCTATGTCTAGAGGTAAAGATACATATACACATATGTGCGTGCATATATATTCGTGTTTGTTTGTGTGTGTGTGTTTGTGTGTGTTTGTGTGTACGTGAGTGTGTGTGGATGTGTGTGTGAGGAAATCAGTGATTGTCATAATTTTGCTGTCAATAGAATGACTAACAGAGCAATTAGTTAGTCAGGGGTCAGCGAATTTGAGATGAAATGTGTCCTACACATCGGTTTGGGGGTCTATAGGTGTTTTGGAGAGGGGAAGAAAGAAAGAGAGACAGGGGGAAGGAGAGAGAAAGAGGGAGAGAGATAGACAAACAGAGAAAGACAGAGAGAGGGGGAGAGGAATGGACTGGGAGACAGAGAAGGGAAGAAGAAAAAGAGGGTTTAGTGGAATGAATGCTTTGTTTATGCGACATAATAGTGGTAACAAACATATACAATGTAGCGATCCTCACTAAATAACAACAACAACAATAATGGTTTCAAATTTTGGCACAAGGCCAGCAATTTCGAGGAGGGGATAAGTCGATTATATCGCCCCCAGTGCTCGAGGGGCACTTATTTTATCGACCCTGGAAAGATGGAAGGCAATGTGACCTCGGTGGAATTTGAACTTAGAACGTAGCGACGGGCGAAATACCGCTAAGCATTTCGTCCAGTGAGCTAACGATCCTGCCAGCTCAACGCCTTATACAATAATAATAATAATAATGATAATAGATAATAATAATAAATAATAATAATAATAATGATAATAGATAATAATAATAAATAATAATAATAATAATAGATAATAATAATAAATAATAATAATAATAATAATAATAATTGGGGTTGGGACATGGGTGTTGAATATCTTCTACGATAATTAACATCTAATTATCAACGATTATAATTTGCGGAAGGAGACCCTGTGAGACCTCTGACAACAGGCTGCTGTTCGCTCTCACGGAATCAACCAGAGCAAGCAAGACCGACGACAAGAACAACAACAACAACAACAACAACAACAACGACAACGACAATAATAATAATAATAATAATAATGATGATGATTTCAAATGTTGGTACAAGACCATCAGTTTCGAGGAAGAAGATAAGTCGATAACATCGACCCCAGTGTTCAACCGGTACTTATTTTATCGACCCCGATAGTTTATCCAATAAAATAAACTACCACCAGCAGACCGGATACCCAATGCATTACACACACACAACACAATCATTAATACAACAAAAGACTGCACCACACCCCATAAAAAAAAAGAAACTGACGCAATACAATACCGGGAAGAGTTTACACACTCCCAACCACAAAAAAAAAAAAAAAACAATGCTACACACACCCCAGCAACAAGGAGGTGCAGCAGGTGACGCAGTAGAAATTTGCCTGGAACTAACGAATGTTGAATAATGATAATAATAATAATAATAAGAGCACTCAGAAAGCGCAAACCTCCGTCAAAGCAATACCAACGTCCTCTCAAAGAGAAACTGTGTGGAAGTCTATCATATATATATATTTGCGTGTTTGTGTTTGTGTGAGTGCGTTTGTGTGCGTGTGTGTGAGTGTGTATGTGTATATGCATGTGTGTTTTTTTAGTTTCTGTTTGTCCCTTACCATTGTTTGATAACCAGTGTTAGTTTGTTTATGCCCCCATAATCTAGCATCTCGGCAAAAGAAACCGATAGAATATGTATCAGCTTTTAAAAGAATAAGTACGGGAATCGATTTGTTGGATTAAACTATTCAAAGCGCTGCCCCAGCAGAGCCGCGCTCCAATGATTGAAACAAGTAAAAAACATAAATAATCCTTGTCTGATGCCAGATCGATCCCAAAATCACGAGGCCAAACATCCCTGAAAGTTTCATCCGAATCCATCCAGTGGTTCTTGAGATATTTTGTCCACGGATAAACAGACAAACAAACGCTAGTGAAAACAATACTTCCGCCTTCGCTAAGGTGGAGGTAATAATATGCAGTACCAGGCACTGGCTCTCATACTTTTCTCATCTTAACTGATTGGAAGTGTTATCATCTACATTGGGCTGCAGCAAATATTCTGCTCAATACCACAGATTCTATCTATCTATCTTTATCTATCTATCTATCTATCTATCTATCTATCTTTATCTATCTATCTATCTATCTATCTATCTATCTATCTATCTATCTCTATCTATCTATCTAGTTGAAATTTACAGAAAAACAAAGGACGAAGACAGGAATGAACAACAAGCAAGCGTATTAGTTTGAAGCTCCGGAAAGTGAGAAAGTCTATTAAGTTTCGAGACAATCTATCTATCTATCTATCTATCTATCTACCTACCTACCTATCCTTCAGTTTCTCTCTTTCTTTCTCTCTCTTTCTCTCTCTTTCAACTATTTTGGCAGTCTTTTGAGTTAATAATCGACAGTCGTGCATGCATTTGACTAATTTTAACAAAGACATTACGTCTTTTCTAAATCCGGACGATTTGTTCTTCACCCAAACGACACAGCCTCTCCCCTTCCCACTCAATTTCAAACACTATCACAAACTTGTATGACAAATCACAAAATATCTGAGTGTCACGTTGTATCGACAGGTATTGTGACAGTTTTGTTCCTCGTAAGATGTCTACCACAGTCATGCAAGCACAATGAAAGTTATCAGTCAAATTCGTGTAAACTACAGATACACACCCACACATGCGTGACTATATAATATATACTTTCTTTTCGCATTGTTACAAGATCAGCGTTTTCAGCATTTATGATTTTAATTCATTATCACAATGCTAGAAACAAACTATAAAGTTCTTCTCGATAGTCCAGTATAATATCCTTCATCAGAACTATATATATATATATATATATCTATATATATACACACACATATATACACAAACGCACATCACACACACACACACACACACACACACACACACACACACACACACACACACACACATATATATATACGGTGATCTTTCGATACCAGTCCGAAATATTGGCCTTTTTCGTAAAAAGTGTCTTCGGCGATCTTTACCAAAGATCGGCCATTTCCGTAACACCCGCACGATCTTCACTTGGGTTTTAGGGTTTGGATTAGGGAATTCCGTCCCTAACCGTAACCTTAAACACTAACCCTAACCCTAAAACCCTAGCCCTAAACCCTAACCGTAACCCTAGCCCCTTATTTCGGACTGGTATCGAAAGATCGCCTATATATATATACATATGTGTACACATGTACATATGTGTACATATATACATGCGTTTTCATATATACATGCGTTTAGATATATACATGTGTACATATAGACACATATATATACATATATAAAAAAACATTGATCAGAAGAACAAACATGAAATTCGAGTCAACGACCTTATATATCACCACGCTTCCATACAAATTTGCTCATGTATAAATATTACCATGGCCTTTAACATATAAAAAGAATACATATATAAAAAAATATATATATGTAAATAAAAATACAAATATATAGAACGTCCTATCAAGAAGGTATATACAATCGGCTAAAAATAACTAATCAAAATGAATTACTAAAGCGTGTCAGGCTAATTAAAGACTAATTAAAAATATAAATCGACTAAAAAAATTCTTTTTACTCCCCTCAATTAAAAATATGTCAAAACAGTTCATTTCATAAAAACCATGGTAGGTTGAAGTCCAGGAACGTAAGAGAATTCTACAAAATCAAGTCGTAGCACATCTATGGCCATTTCGGGAGTTCACTGTCGCAGTCAGATTATGAGCTAAGGTGCATCTCGGCAATGAGCCCCTCATCATAGAATCTCATCGGGAATCTCAACATAAGTAACATAAGTAAAACCAAGAGCTCACGTTCGAAAATACGGGGAGTCATTTAGTTCGCGCCCCCCGCTTTTTTCTCTTGGAGTAAGAAAGTTGCCCAAGTTGTTTTTTTTTTAAGATTCTCAAGAATTTTTCGAAGAATCATAAATACTACACCATCTGCAATAAATCCTCCATTGAATTTTCTTACTCGGTAATGCCAAATTTGGCCTCCATTACTGCGTCTCTTGATAGTAGCAAATTAAGTGGGCAAGTGCACTGAACGTATTCCTCTGTTGGAAACTCTGGTATTGGGCCGGTAAGCTCTAATAAGCCTAAGGTTGGTGTTACAGACCGTTTATTTCTACCGGCCTTATTGACCCCCCTTTAAAGAGATATTTGAAGGGAAGAACGCTAAGTTACGGGGACGTAAACACACCAGCACCAGTTGTTAAGCGATGGGGGAGGGGACAAACACAGACACACAAATACACACACACAAATACACACACACACATACACTTATACGACGGGCTTCTTTCAGTTTCTGTCTACCAAGTCCACTCACAAAGCTTTGGTCGGCCCGAGGCTATAGTAGAAGACACTTGCTCAAGGTGCCACGCAATGGGACTGAACCCGGAACCATGTGGTTGGTAAGCAAGCTACTTACCACACAGCCACTCCTACGCCTATGTATATATTTATACATATATGAAGATATAAAAATGTATATCTGTATGTATACATGCATATATATATATATATATATATATATATATATATATACACACACACATATAATATACATACATACATACGAACATATATATGTATATATATATATATATATATATGCACACACACACAGACTCACAAACACACACACAGGCACGTAAACGGATACATCTGTAAGTCTAGATGCAGATGCAGATCAGATCAGATCAGATCAGATCAGATCAGATCAGATCAGACAGACAGACAGACAGACAGACAGACAGGTGAGAAAAATGTTATGCACATGCACACATACGCGCATACATATACACTTACATATTCATATGACACATGCATACATGCACGCATTCGCACATACACATAATAAATGCATGGATGCATATGTACATAGACAGGCATGTACAGAGCTAAGCGTACATACGAATATACAAATATATGCGCATATACATACATACATACATACATACATACATATACATGCATTTGCATATACACACATATATACATTCCTTGACTGTCAATCATCAGATTAAAGCTGTTGACTGACTCCTGAAGTATTGCGATTGGGCGGTGCCTTTCGTTCTTTCCTCAAATATTTTTGAAGGCGTTAGTTGCACAAATACAATTCGTATGTGCATGCGCGTGAATGTGTGTGTGAATGCGTGTGCACGCATGTGTATGTGTGCGTGTCTGTTCATTAGCAAACGTTTTTACATGCTTTATAAATATATTTTGTTGTGTCTAGCGAGAGACATTACACCAATATTCTTTTCTACTCTAGGTACAAGGCCCCAGGTTTTGGGGGAGGGGGCGCAGTCGATTAGATCGACCCCAGTATGCAACTGGTACTTAATTTATCGACCCTGAAAGGATGAAATGCAAAGTCGACCTCGGTGGAATTTAAACTCAGAACAGAAAGGCAGACGAAATACCGCCAAGCATTTTGCCCGGCGTGCTAACGTTTCTTATTTCTTTACTGCCCACAAGGGGCTGCACACAGACAGACGAATTAAGTCGATTATATCGAACCCAGTGAGTAACTGGTACTTATTTAATACAGGGAGAATTCACAAAAGAACAAAAGACGAAGACAGGTGGTGTAGACAACAAACAGATGTATTAGTGTAACGCTCGGGAAGTGAAATAGTCATTAACGTTTCGAGCCAACGCTCTTCAACAGAAATGAACACAGAAAGAATCAGGGAGAGAAAATTAAGAATGTGTAGTGGATAAGCGATATATATATATATATATATATATATATATATATAAAATAGATGAAGGTTGTCTTGATAAATCTCCGAAAATGCAAAGACAAAAATCTGTAATTTGAATGAAGACGTGATATTTTAGCATGATATTATCAAACATCTTCTTTATATAAGTAATTGGTCTGTTTTCTAAGTTTTATGGACCTTTTTTTTTTAGCATTGTTGCATCATTTCTCGATCATATATTTTTTCAGATACGCTACGTCTGATGCAAATTACAATCATCGGTATTTGAGACACAATCCGTAATCATAAAAATAATATTTTTTTAAGCCTCAAACAAAGCTTCAGCGTTCATTGATGAAAACAGTTATAAATTGTTATAAAAATATACATCTTAATAGAGAGAGATGAAAGAGTTTTAGTGGGGTGTAAGTTTACTGTCTTCATGGATGTGAAACTAATCCCTTTACAACTTAATTCCCCAGACAAAACATGGTG
>NC_142945.1:47825905-47833405 GCF_046866305.1 Octopus bimaculoides | reverse complement strand
TTGTAAATGGTCAGAGTGGTAACGTGGCAGGGGTCAGAGTTGATGGAGGAGGAGAGGGAATTAATTACGCTTTCTAGCGATTTCATGGTCCACTCAGTTACACAATCTCGTGCACTCGCGCGCGGGCACGCCCACGCATACACACACAGACGCACACAGTCACACAAACGCACGTACACAAATGTATAGAAATTTATTGATTCGTAGGCGGTATACATAGATATATACACATACATAGATGCATGACATGCATGTATACATACATGCATACATATATGTGCGTGTGTTTATATATATATATATATATATATATATATATATATGCATATATACATATATACATTCATGTACACGTAAATACATAGAAACATCATGTATACGGATATGATACTGAATGTTCACTTATCTGTCTAGCAATTCGTGTGTGTATGTGTGTGGGGTGGGGGGGTGCATGCAGGTATGTATATATGTATATATGTATATATATGTATATACATAATTTTCATACATTATATATATATATATATATATATATATATATATATATACACACACACACATATATGCATACACACGCGCGCACACATACTCGCATGTACATACAGAGAAAGACCGACAGACAGACTCATAGACAGACAGACAGATAGACAAAATCTCATTTCATCTCCTAGTTACCTGTACGTAATTCATTTTATTCCAGTTGAACTTCAGCTGTCTGTCTAATAAATAGCTGAAACAAGATGGCCGTTTAGCCACGGATGATGGCGACGTTGTTGTGTAGGTGAACTTTGCATGCTTTTCTTGAGCCGACATGCCGACTCTATCACTGTATATTCATCAACGTCTTCAAGTGTTGCGTCTAAAAATTGCCGGAACGAAACGTCATGTCATTAACATACCAACACTGAATGATATCTCTGATTTTGAAATTGGATTGAAATGAGATTCTGTGTAAGGCAGAGTAGTAATAAGGAAATAAGGAACAAGGAATAACGCTGAATACATTTGGGAATATCATTTGACAATAGTTTCATCTCTCAACTTCGCAGTAATAAAATTGTGTGGAAAATATCAACGTTTCGGAGTGCAGTTCTTCTTCAGGATCACAACTTTAAAAGTTAAACTCTCTTCTATTCCTTTCTTTCAGTAAAAAATTTTTAGTATTGCATTGCTGTTTGTAGTAGATTTTGTTTCGAAGCCCTACTTCGATATATATTACAAGACTGTTTTTTAAAAATATTTTTTGTTCTTTCAGTGTCTTTGAAGACAGCAAAGTTCAAAGAATAGTGAAGACATCAAAGTTAAACTAAAATACACAAACGCTCTAGCACTGGAAACCTGCACAGATATCCAGACCCCGATTACAGTACCGCAGTTTTTCATCCTACATTGCTATAGTCTGCTTTAAAATTAAAGAGAAACAACTTGGCCTCATGCCGTCAGGCTGAGATTATCTCTGGCTTCTTATGTTTGTTTACAATTACACAATAGGGGGTAGTGGCTATTATTATTATTTAACTCTAGGTGAACTCTGGTTACGGGCATCTGTTACCACAAACATTCCAGCCGTGACCATCCGATAGTCTTAGGGATTTCTACGGCTACATTATCCAATGCGTCCTTCCATTTCTACAGACATTATGATAGATGTAATTCGAGGGAGGTGTAGTTCCTGCTTTTAGCATGTTCTTATTTCACGTTATTGGTGGGGATTTGATCATAACGGTGATGATAGTGCTGGTAGTGGTGGTGGTCGTCGTGGTCATGGTGGTGGTCGTGGTGGTGGTGGTGGTGGTCGTGGTGGAGATGGAATGAGGAAGCTGATAGTGACGGTGTATTGTTGCTGGTGATGGTGGTGGTGGTGGTGGAGGTGGTGGTGGTGGTGGTGGCCATGGTCGTAGTAGTCGTGGATGTATAGATAATAGTGGTGATGGTGACGGTAATAATAGCGGTTTCAGTGATGGTAGGGGTGGAGGTAATATTTATGTAGATGGTGTTGGTGGTGTTGATGGTGTTGTTGTTGGTGGTGGTGGTGATTAGGGTGGGGGCGGGGTACGTCTTCGTTGTAATGGTCGTTCTTACAACAGCTGTTGTTGCTGGTGTAACTTGCTTCTGTAATTGTTGCTGTTGATGATGATGATGATGATAATGATGATGACGATGACGATGATGATGATGATGATCAAAATTGATGCTGTTACTGTTGTTGTCGGTATCATTAGAGTTCGTGTTGTTCTTGTTGTTGATTAAAATCTGACTCATCCCCACAAATTAATGACTCAAATATTAGAGACCCGGATGTGAAATGATGGTATCGGTGGTGTCGTGACGACGGAATAACGGAGTGGGGGTGGGGGTGGGGGCTGTGATGGTTGTAGTTGTGTTGGGAGTGATAGTGGTGGTGGTGACGGTGATGGTGATGGTCGTCGTCGTGATGACAGTGGTGGTGGTTGCAGTTGTTGCTCCGTTGGTAGTGATAATGGCTGTTGTTGTTGTTGTGGTGGTGGTGGGGGAGGCAGTGGAGGCGGAGGAGGCGGCGGCGGCGGCGGCGGAGGCGGAGGCGGAGGCGGCGGCGGCGGCGGCGGCGGCGGCGGCGGATGCGGCGGCGGAGGCGGCGGCGGAGGTGGCGGCGGAGGTGGCGGAGGCGGCGGCGGCGGAGGCGGTGGCGGCGGTGGAGGCGGCGGCGGCGGAGGCGGAGGCGGAGGTGGAGGCGGCGGTGGAGGCGGCGGCGGCGGAGGCGGCGGCGGAGGCGGCGGCGGAGGCGGCGGCGGAGGCGGTGGAAGCGGCGGCGGAGGCGGAGGCGGAGGCGGAGCGGAGGTGGCCGGTAGGGAGAGGGGAACCTGCACGCGTTACGTGACGGCGAATCCATCAGCGAAATAACAAGGATGACTCTAATAAACATGGTCACGAGTTCGCCTCTTGCCTCCGTCACCACCATTAGCTACTACATCATTACAACAGGCTTCACATCCACCACCCATCACAACAACAACCACCACCACCACTATCAACATTGCCTCCTCCACCACTAACTACTGCCACATCCAAGTCTACCATGACCACCACCACCTTTAGCATCCATTCTGCTGATTAACAATCCACTGTGATGAATTTATACCGGTAGTAGTAGTAGTAGTAGTAGTGGTGGTTTTTGCTGTTGTTGTTGTTGTTGTTGCGAGATGATAAATATGATGAGAAAGAAAATGTTCAACAACCGCAATAGCTACAACAACAAACACATCAATAATAAATAATCGGGGCTCCGCCCCTCGCCGATTGGCTGACGAAGCTGTGCGGTTATTGCTGTTGTTGTTGTTGTTGATGATGTTGTTGTTGTTGTTGTTTCCTGTGAGACTATTTACGGGAAATAACATTTCTAACTCAACAACAATGAAATAATAATCGATTCTGTTTAAACAAAATTTAGACCTAAATGCAAAAAAATAGAGCCGGGGGTGGGGATAGAGAATAAGGGAGAGGAAGAAAGAGGGGTGGGGAGAAGGATAGAGAAAAAGAGAAAGAGAGAGAGAGAGAGAGAGAGAGAGAAAGAGAAAGAAAGGAAATAAGGGAAAGAGAAAGGAAGGAAGGAAGAAAGAAAGACAAAGACAGAAATAGAGAGAGAGAGAGAGAGAGAGAGAGAGAGAGAGAGAGAGAGAGAGTAACTGAGACAGATATACAGAAAGAGAGAGAGAGAGAGACAGACAGACAGACAGAGAGAGAGACAAAGAGAAAGAGATAGATAAACAGACAGATAGATGCATAGACAAATAGACAGATAGATAGATAGATAGTGAAAGAGAGAGAGAGAGAGAGACAAATAGAGAAAGAGAGAGAAAGAGAGGGAGAGAGAGAGGATGGGAAAGAAGTTTTTATAATAATTTTAACGAGGAGCACGATTTGCAATTTTGGTGTTGCAGAGTAGCCCTTCCTCAGCATATCTCCTCTGCTTTATATTATCAAGGTCTAGACAAATAAAGTGGAAGCGTGACCTCAGCTGGGATTGAACTCAGAACGTAAAGAGAAGTAATTAATTGTGGCATATTTCTTAACAGTGAAGTTTATCAGCTTGGACAAGTGAAAGTGACGTGAAAAGAGAAAAGGAAGGGAGAGGACAAACTGGGCGCGTTGGTTCATCGTCCGAGAGAGGGCAAGAAAATATGGAGACAGGCGTGACTGTATAGTGAAGAAGCTTGCTTCTTAAACATATGCTATTCCGTTCAATCCCTCTGCGCAGCGAAACGAAGTCCGTCGTGTACTTACATACATATACATATATATATACATATATATATACATATATATATACATATACATATTCACACATACTCACGCGACAGGCATTGGCCGGCCCGATGCTATAGTAGAAAACACTTCCCCACGGTGCCGTGTAATGGGACTGAACTCACGACCATACGATTGGGAAGCAAACAGCTTAAACCCAGCCACATCTGCGCTTGTATTTTCGCCTTCTCTCTCCCTTTTTCTGTCTGTCTGTCTGTCTGTCTGTCTGTCTCTCGTAGTGTTTATTAGAGGGAGTGTGAAAGCAAATAAGAAAAATAAAGCCTTACGTAGACTGGCTATAAGAGGCGGACCAGCGTTAGGAAAACAAACAGACAGATGACGGAACTAAGATTTCGAGTAATAGGCAAATTAAGAGGTTAGCTAGTTATGGAGAGATTACAATGCTCGATTACAAATGGATATATTTTAGACATAAGTGTAAATACTATTGATAAACAAGATGTTTATCGGTAAAATATCACTCGCCTTCTCTCCTGATGTTTATCACTCACACCCATCATCCCGTTATCTAGACAGGACATTTGATTATAAAATTAACTGTCATGTGCTTTACACTGATAGCTACTTTTCACAAATCACGGTTCGTCCGGTTTTTCCTATCCTGTATGAAGCTGAAAAGTATACGGTTACCGGCAACTTTAATACATATATATATATATATCTTTTATTTGTTTCGGTCATTTGACTGCGGCCATGCTGGGGCACCGCCTTTAGTTGAACAAATCGGGCCCAGGGCTTATTCATAGTAAGCCTAGTACTTATTCTATCGGCCTCTGCTGCCGAACCGCGAAGTTACGGGGGCGTAAACTCACCAACATCGGTTGTCAAGCGATGGTGGGTGGACAGACACACAAACACACACACAGGCATATATATATATATATATATATATATATATATACATACATGAACTACTATTGAACTACAAAAGCTCAAAGACAATATAATGTATGGGTATATTTATATATTATTGTTTTATATATTATTTTCTTCATTTTGTACTTCTTTGTAAAAAAAACATTTTCATTCTCCTTCTTCTTGATAATTTGCTTTTTCGCAATGAAAACCGGTTAGAAAACATCTTTATTAAAATATGCTTCCAGTTCAGCATTCTGGCTTTTTTTCATTTTCCTATATATATATATATATATATATATATATATATATATATATATATATACGACGGGCTTCTTTCAGTTTCCGTCTACCAAATCCACTCGCAAGGTTTTGGTCGGCCCGAAGCTATAGTAGAAGACACTTGCCCAAGGTGCTTCGCAGTGGGACTAACCCAGAAACATGTGGTTGGTAAGCAAGCAACTTACCACACAGTTACTTATATATATATATATATATATATATATATATATATATATATATATATAGGAAAATGAAAAAAAGCCAGAATGCTGAACTGGAAGCATATTTTAATAAAGATGTTTTCTAACCGGTTTTCATTGCGAAAAAGCAAATTATCAAGAAGGAGAATGAAAATGTTTTTTTTACAAAGAAGTACAAAATGAAGAAAATAATATATAAAACAATAATATATAAATATACCCATACATTATATTGTCTTTGAGCTTTTGTAGTTCAATAGTAGTTCATGTATAAACTGGTAGGAAAAATAAGGATGCATGAGAGTTGAGAGTTTTGTTAGGTTTTAAAAAAGGGTTAAAAGTTTGTGTTAAGCAGGAAATGTGGTGTCAAAACAGGAAGTGTGTGTAAGGGGAGACAAGTGTTTTTAGTTGGAGTTATAGATATATATATATATATATATACATACATAGATGCGTATATATGTGTGCATATGCATACATGCATAAATATATTTATATATGCTTTGTGCGTGTATATATATATATATATATATATATATATATATATATATATATATCAATAGCATCATCAACAACAACAACAACAAAAATAGCCGCAAGGACGATCACAAACAAACAAGGCTGACCGCATTTCATCTCACCATTCCATCCTCACGAAATAAACTAAAATTTCATATTTACAATATTACATACTGCTCTAATATGACCACCACTTATGACATTTGATCCGTAGATATTCGGAGGGAGACAGGGATAAAGAAAGAGGAAGTAGCTGGCGTAGAAGAAAAGCTGGAGGAGGAAGAGGAGGAGGAGGAGGGCCAGGTATGTTTACGAGAGGAAGAAGGCGGGTAACTAAGACAAGAATGTTAAGCTTTATCTTCTGTTGAATGGACAACAAAGATTTGAAACCAGAGATAAAGGTTATACGAATACATACATATATGCACGCACATACATACATAACACACATACACACACGCACACATATTTATGTTCATACATATTTACAGTTATGCATTGAAATATGTAAATATTATATACATACATGCGAGCATATTTCTCTCTCTTTCCCCCTCTCTGTCTGTCTGTCTCTGTCTCTCTCTCCCTCTCTCTCTATATATATGTATATTAGAGAACTACTACTACTACTACTACTACTACTACTACTACTACTATTGCTACTATTGCTATTACTGCTACCACTACTACCTCTATAGCACGGAAATACAGAACTGATGTCCTCTGTCGAGTCATTTGATCTTTAAGAAATGATGTCTCGTGTTTTTAATTTACTTAAAAGCATTATCTTTATGTGTGTTTGTGTGTGTGTGTGTGTGTGTGTGTGTGTGTGTATGTGTGTGTGTGTGTGTAATCAAGTGAATAATAACAGGCGATGGATAATCGTCAGCTCATAACAGCTGTTTCTCACGCAGTTTTTAAATAGAAGAATGAGAACATTACTTCTTTGCAAAACACCGTAATCATCAGATGAAGCGTAATTTTACAAGCAAAAGAATACCCCAAGAATACAGCAGGGACGTTGTCATTGAAGTCTGTCAAGGCTGATCATGAAATTGGAGAATGACCAACAAAATTGACCGTTGTAGCCAAGTGATATGCCACCCCTTAATTGGCTATTACAAAATAACCACTATAGGACTACAGAAATACCTACTTCAGAATCAAGGAAAACTAATACAAATAACCACAAAACATGAACAAAACAAAAGAATCTGTTTTCAGTCGTTAAGGAAGCTGTCAAATCCAACGAAGGAGCCTTGGATCTAGTTTAGAAACCGACTTTTTTTCTATTGGCATGAAATCTTGAATTGACGTACATAATACATGATGATGATGGCCG
>NC_142945.1:47818405-47823405 GCF_046866305.1 Octopus bimaculoides | reverse complement strand
ATTCACACTTACGCACACGCTTATAATATGTGTGTGCGTATGTGTGTATGTGTGTGTGTGTAAATGTATGTATGGTCATATTTATATAAAATACATATTTTCCTAATTTCTATACATGCCTGACTTGGGTTGGGCGCCATTATTTCTACTTGGATGTTATTGGTTTAAATGTTGTTTTTACCGTCATTAAAAAAAAAAGTTTATCCGGTGACACAGACATCAACATAAACACTCACATATATACACAAACATAAACTCGCCGATACATGTGTATGTATATACATACACACACCTACAGACATATGCATATATAGATATACATATATACATACATACATTATCGTACATGTTGAGTCATTTCCATAATATACATATATGTGTGCGTGTGTATTTGTGTGTATGTATATATAAATATATATATATAGCTGTGTGTGTGTGTGTGTTTGTGTGTACTGATTTAAATAGATAGATAGATAGATAGATAGATAGATGAATAAATAGAGAGGTAGGTTGGCTGATAAGTCGATACTTGCACATATGTGTGTACATATATATGTATGTCCACTTATATCTCTATATCTATATAGATATCTATTTTTTTAACGGTACATAAATACAAGCCTGTCTATCTATCTATCTTAATCTATCTATCTGTCTATCTATCTTTCTATATCGCTCTTTCTCTCTTTGTGTGTGTGTATATATATATATATATATATATATATATATATATATATATATATATATATAATACAAATAATATATGAGTATATGCATATATACGCACATGTATGTACATACCTACATCTACATGTATATATAGATGCATATCTGGGTACAGGACGTTGCAAAAAACGTAGATAAACGGAGTACAGAAAACACACAGGCCACATAGAGAACATTTCCTTCATCAGCTGCCGCCATTCTAAGCTAAGCCTTTCGAAGAGTTATGCGCGCGCGCGCGTAAACCACTCGAAAAGTATCTCATCTGGCAAGTTTTCCCTACTGACATATTAACTACAGACGTACTAGCTGATTATGAATAGCAACGACATAATTATCACCGAGCTCAACTGTATGGGTGGGCTAGCTCTGTCTCTACTGAATGGGTTAAATAATACACAATGTGTATGTATACATGTATATATGTATGTATATATGTATGTATCTATATATAATTGTACCATTATATCGACATGAACGTCAAATTCAAATGTTGTTATACACCGCTGGTCACCATGCACTTCCTTGCATTGGTGTAGTTTTCGAATGATGCCACTCCATTAGCTAGGCGAACAGGCGAATGTTGTAATTGAACAGACTTCCAGTCCTTCACAGGGTCATCCATATTACAGCTTAGTGGACTGTAGCAACGTAGAATGAAGTGTTTTACTCTAGGACACAACACATTGTCCGGTCCAGGAATCGAAACCTCGAACTTACTATTGTGTGTAGAACACTTTAACCACGAGGCCACGCACACACATACACACATACATACATATATACATACACTCATATATCCATATTCACATACAAATAAATTTGCATATATATATATATATATATATATATATATATATAGGCAGGCAGTGATAGATAGATAGAGAGAGAGAGAGAGAGAGAGAGAGAAAGAGAGAGATAGAGAGAGAGAGAGAGAGAGAGAGAGAGAGAGACAAATAGATAGAGAGATATACATGTATATATATATATATATGTATATATATTCACCAGCATGACCGCAGCCACTTGGCTGAAACACAAATAAATAAATAAATATATATATAGTGTGTGTGTGTGTGTGTGATTGCATGCTACATATTTTTAATCTCATTAAATTGCATATATATATATATAAACCCAGTGACCAAATCATGAAAGGATTATTATTGTTGATGCTGTTGTCATTATTATTATTATTATTATTATTATCATCCTCATCATCATCATTATTATTATTATTGTTATTATTATTATTATCAATGGACGTCACACAGTATACAATATTGTGAGGTTGTTGAAGGAAGATATTGTATCTACCAGGGGTGTGTACTGTTTGTCAAGTCACAACAACGACCTCAGACAGACCGTACTTTGCGCAACATGCGTGCAGTTCCAAGTAATGCCGACATTTTCGATACATCTAGATTGTTGGGTATTTCTAAGGTTTTCAGATGTCTTTTCAGATTGGGTGGTATTGAACCCAAAGCTCCGATGACAATAGGGACATCCTTTATGTTTGACTCTCGTAGCTGCCACATCTTAGCAATCTCAATTCTCAGGTCTCCATATTTATGAATCTTGTCTTTTCTTTCACGATAATATGTCGATCGCCTGGCACTGACACGTCGATCATTAGGCACTCTTGTTTGTCCCTACTAAAGGTTGCTAAATCCGGCCTTCGGTGCTCTAACACCTTGTCTGTCTGGAATGCAAAGCCCCAGAAGATTTTTGCCTTCTCCTTTTCGTCCATTGCCTTTTCAGGTGTACGTTGCTACCAAGCACCCATTACGTCGTATCCCTACTTTCGGCATAGTAGCCAGTGGAGGTTTTGGACTACTTTGTCGTGTCTACGCTTGTACTCTTTCTGCGCAAGACATTCACAAGCACTTGCAATGAGAGTCACGCTTTCGACCCTCTTCCCACACATTCTGCAGAGGTTCGTTGCACTTGTGTGGTACATATCCCTTTTCACTGAGTTGGTATTCAATTCCTGATCCTGGCCAGCGATAATTAAGCTTTCAGTATTCTTTATTATTATTATTATTATTATTATTATTGCTTTGCTGCCGTTGTTGTTTCGATTAGAGTATTGAATTGATACGAAATATTTCTGTGATATCTTTATAAAATAATGAGTTGGGCTGAAACAGGAAATTATATACACATCAACATAACAACCATATATATACATATGCGTACATAGATGTGTGTGTATATGTTTGTGTGTGTGTGTGTGTGTGTGTGTACTTATACGTATAAATATCTATATTAATATATGTATATATACACACACATATGCATGCATGTATATATTTTTATATGTGTGTATATATATATATATATATATATATATATATGTATTTAAATTCATGTATACATGCGTATGTATGTGTTTGTATTTGTGTGTGTATGTGTGTATAGGCATTTATCTATATATGTGTTTGCACATGCGTATATATGTGCGTGTGTGCTTGTGTGTGTGTGTGCGTGTGCGTGCACACGTGTGGATAAATGTGTGTAGGGGTACATATATATATGTATGTATGTGTGTAGAGGTACATATATATATGTATGTATGCATGTATGTATGTATGTATGCATGTATTTCTACCCGTTCACAATAGCGAAAGCCATCTGCCTATCAACATACAGTATATAACAAAGTATAATATATACCAACACCCACATGTTGGGGAAATTCTACACTCTATACACCTTTCTCGGGCGTATATATTTCTCCCCTCAGGGGTATATACGTATACACCCGTGCATACATACATACATGCCTACACATATATATACACATATATCTATACACACATTCACTTACACGCACACATTTCGATAATAATGTGACTTCCTTAAATTCTCGTTAAACGTTTAAGACAGATTCTGGAGCATTCCTTAAGATGTTCCACTTGACTGGACACAAGGAATTGGGGGTGGTCGTGGATGGAGACGAGGAAATATATCTGACGGAAATGGAAAGTGCACTTTCCATTTGCAATACGATAATAATGTGACTTCCTTAAATTCTCGTTAAACGTTTAAGACAGATTCTGGAGCATTCCTTAAGATGTTCCACTTGACTGGACACAAGGAATTGGGGGTGGTCGTGGATGGAGACGAGGAAATATATCTGACGGAAATGGAAAGTGCACTTTCCATTTGCAATACAGTTATTGTTGTTTTTGCTGTTGTTGGTGTTGTTGTTGTTGTCGATGATGTTGCTGTTGATGATGATGATGATGATGATGATGATGATGTTGTTGTTGTTGTGATAGTTTTGGTGGTGGTGAGGGTGGGTTTTTTAACACTGGTTTCTATCCTGATCCAGCAGATCAATGATTCAACATGCTCCATCCGTGATCCTCCCGTCTTTACTAATATAAACAGGCGCAGGCATGGCTGAGTGGTAAGAAGCTTGCTTCCCAACCACACGGTTCCGGGTTCAGTTCCACTGTGTGGCACCTTGGCCAAGTGTTTACTATAGTTTCGGGCCGACCAAAGCCTTGTGAGTGGATTTGGTAGACGGAAACTGAAAGAAGCCCGTCGTGTATATATATATATATATATATATATATATATATATATGTGTGTGTGTGTGTGTGTGTGTGTGTGTGTGTGTGTGTGTGTGTGTGTGTGTGTGTGTGTGTGTGTGTGTGTGTGTGCCCCCAACATCGCTTGATAACCGATGCTGGTGTGTTTACGTTCCCGTAACTTAGTGGTTCGGCAAAAGAGAGCCCATAGAATAAGTACTAGACTTACAAAGAATAAGTCCTGGGGTCGATTTACTCGACTAAAGGCGGTGCTCCAGCATGGCCGCAGTCAAATGACTGGTTCGGAAAAATTACTAATCCGTGATGGCTTTAGAACCAAATTAGTCACAGAAAAAAATATTGTAAGATTCACAGAGAAAAACATGGGAAGAGTGACATTGGTTTCAGGTTTTTGCTCAAGGCCAGCAAGCCTGAGGGAGAAGGCAAGTCGATTACATCGACCCCAGTAGTCAACTGTTACTTATTATCCCGACGCCGAAAGAATGAAAGCCAAAATCAATCTCGGCGTTTGAACTGAAAACGTTAAAGACGGGACGAAACGCTGCTAAGAATTTTGCTCGGCTTGCTAACGATTCTGCCAGCTGACCGGTTTGCTACCTTAAAATATCCAGTCGTATAACATATTGACTTAAAATACAATCCCGTGTAACATATCGGTGTATAATATATTGCCGAATACGCTGCTGCATAACATATTGTCGTATAACTCTCCTTTGA
>NC_142945.1:47802937-47810437 GCF_046866305.1 Octopus bimaculoides | reverse complement strand
GAAGTTGCTGTGTCCACTGCTTGACAACCGGAGCTGGTTTGTTCACGTCCCCGAAAAGAGACCGATAGGATAAGTATTTAACTTTAAAAAATAAATACTGGGGTGGATTTGTTTAATTTAAACCATCCACGGTGGTGCCCCAGCATGGCCGCAATCCAGTGACTGAAACAAGTAGAAGAAACCGAATTAATCTCAGCTTGTCTATATGTGCGTCGTTATTTGTTGAAACATCATTGAGATATTTCGCAAACGGAACCCTGAAATACCTGACCATGATCAAAAGATCTTTAAAATAACAATGTACTGTTAAAATGACCTTCCTATATTATTGCAGACATTTTCTCATAAAGATACAAACGCAGAAAATGTTTTCCCCCTCAGCTGTAATTTTCGATAAAAGTACAAAGTTATATTTAAAAACATTATCTATTAATACTTTAACCACGTAATTAAATTTCATGGCCGTTTCCGTAATTACGTCAATTATCTACCAAAAATTAGAATTGATATTTTCTGCGTCTGTAATATGTTTTCTTATTATTTCCCGTACGAACGGTTTTCATATCCAACACTACAAGTTCTTGTACTATAAAAAAGTTATTTGATGAAATATGAGGAAAATTAAGAAAACATAAAAAAAATGTCTTTTGTAAAAAGTGTTATGGCGGGTGTTTCCGCTTTTTTCGAAGCCATTGGGGTAAGACCGCTTTTCACAGTTAAAAGATATTATCCGCTTTTCGCGTTTGAAGTGTTAACTGTCAGAGGACGGTTTTAACAAATATGCAAATAGACATTACAATCACATGACACCCTATCATATTACCCTGTGGCATGGCAATCAGCGTTTACAAATTAGAAACATAATTATAAAATATATAATGATCATTTTAATAATAAATTATAGTAGGTTGAAGTGTAAGACGAGATGTGTGTATGCATGTTTGTATGTATGTGCATGTATATATGTATATGTGCAGATTTGTATGTTTTTTTATGTATGTTTTCTCATGCATATAGTTGCGTAGACATGCTAGACATGCTCATGAATGTATGTTTATATACATATGTATGTATGTATGTATGAATGTATGAATGTATGTTTATATGCATATGTATGTATGCATGTATGTATATTTGGTTGCATGTTTAATTATTAGCAGCGAAATAAGTATTGGTAGCAAAAATTAATCTTTATATCCAAATTAACATGGATGTCTTGATTGAACACTTAATATTGTGTTATTAGATTTGAGAGATCCTCTCATATTGACGCCCAGTGCATAAAAGGCCCACACAAGACCGTAGCAGGCGAGAATCGTCTCTTTGGGCGCCAAGAACTCCCATATCCTGTGATTTAATTCTCCAGGAAATCAGCGGGAAGCGTCCAGACACGACATGACAGTCAAATCTCGCTTCGACGATATGTAGAATATCTACATCTTTTCAGACACATTATTAGAGTTGTTATTAATTCGAAATTTAATTATGTATATATATATATGTTTGATCTCTTCTGTCTTTACTAACCTGAAATCTTGCGGTGATGGAGGCTGGTTTCCAACACATTTAAATTTCTATCCTTGTAATGTAAACTAATTCATAATTTAAACCTAAGAAAAGTCTTGCACATTTTTACTGTTCTACTTACACAATGTAATTGTAATGTGCGTGTTAGCTGCTTTTTTATTTTTCTGAAGATCCCCCGGTTTTTCAAGATTATCACTTAGGGATTTACTAACAAAACCAAGTACTGCGATTATAACTGGCTGAAATGGGTATAATACAAGCCGAAGGTTTCGAAGCCGGTGTCCACATTTATCTTTCATCTCTTTGATTTTCGAAGAGATATTCACATCAGCTGAGCAGCTGTATCCCAAACAACGATATTCAGCCTCTTATTTATGAATGGGTGTGTGTATGAATGAATGTATCTATGTACTTCGTATGTAGTGGAGGCGCAATGGCCCAGTGGTTAGGGCAGCGGACTCGCGGTCATAGGATCGCGGTTTCGATTCCCAGACCGGCCGTTGTGAGTGCTTATTGAGCGAAAATCGACCCCAGGACATTCTATCGGTCTTTTAGGCCAAACTGCTAGGTTACGGGGACGTAAACACACCAGCATCGGTTGTCAAGCGATGTTGGGGGGACAAACACAGACACACAAACACACACACACATATATATATACATATACATATATACGACGGACTTCTTTCAGTTTCCGTCTACCAAATCCACTCACAGGGTTTTGGTTGGCCCGAGGCTATAGTAGAAGACACTCGCCCAAAGTGCCACGCAGTGGGACTGAACCCGGAACCATGTGGTTGGTAAGCAAGCTACTTACACCACAGCCACTCCTACGCCTATATGTTGCAAATGTTGGAGACGGTGGGGATAACTGAAAAGATTATCTATAATTGTAATAAAGTCTACTATTTGTAGTGAGTTTGATTCTGCGTTATCTATGACAAAAGAACTATATAAAGACGATGACATCACGTTGAAATTCTCAACGTTAAGCATAATACACACTAATATATATATATATATATATATATATATATATATATATTTGAATTTATTCAAACATATATATGCATGTATGTATATAGGCATGTATATGTATAATATATAGTTCTCTATCTCTCAGATGTGTGTGTATAAATATACACACGTAAACACACACACACACACACACATATATATATATATATATATATATATGTGTGTGTGAGTGTGTGTGTATGTGTTTGTGTGTGTGTCTGTGTATATGTATCTATGCATGTGTGGATGTATGTATGTATGCATGTATGTATAAAAGTGGTGTGTCTATTAATATATGCATTCTCATACGCCAGAACATTCTTGCATTCATTTATTTTCGTAAGTGTAATGACACGTGCAGGCAAACATTTCCGCAGACGCACACACTTACACACACAAGCACACACACACACACACACACACACGCACACGCACACGCACACACACACACACACACACGCTTACAATGCAGCACGATGTGACTGCTAAAACAATACACAATACCATTCGACGGAAAGACATGTTTGTAACATATATATAGTATAAATATAGAAAATATTTGTGTTAAGTAACAAGAAAACGGACACCAGAATGTTTTGGCGGACATATGTTTCTACACAAGACATATTTGCAGAACATTTTCATCAAAACCTCTGCCATATACAAGTATAACATGTCCGGCAGAGTTATTTAGAACAGCGAATAGAAATTACGCATCATAGAGGTCAGTCGTCCTGCTGTTGTATGTAAATATGACTTCCAAATTCACGAAATAAGAGAATCATTATGGATGACTGATACAAATAGTGTAGCTTCTCTTAACCTGATAATAAATTCATATTTATGCGAACAATTTTTGGTGTGCTTGGATGTGTGTGAGTGAGTGTGTGTGTGTTTGTGTGTATATGTATATGTATCTACGCATGTGTGAATGTATGTATGTATGTATGTATATATGCATTTATGTATGTGTAAAAGTGTTTAAGTGTCAATCTCAAAATTCTGGGTCTTCGGGTTTGCAAACGGGACAGTAATAATATACAAGACATTTCTGAAGATCATCGTTTTTGCTATTTAAATTTAAGCTGTGTATATATTCTTTTATTCTTTTATTCTTTTATACGCTTCAGCCCTAAGGCCCTGGCCATACTGGGGCACAGCTAGTGCAATCACCTTTTCAATGGCCAATCTTACATGATTGGTCTTTAGTGAAGGCGAGAATTCGATATTGCTGCCTTCTTTTGAGTTTGCTGCCTTGATGTGGGTTCATCTGGGACCTTGGATAGCTGGAGATCAAGTCGTTTCTTGAAAACACCTAGCCTACTCCTAGAAGATCCCTCAGATGTTTGGCAAGACGTTAAATAGCTATGGGCCCTTGAACCCCAAGCTATTGCAGTACGTGGCCCTCACTCAAGACAGGATAGCTATACGAGACCTTTGTACGTCCAGTTCGGGGGGTTGGTAGAGCTCTCGATACCAGAGTTTGGTGCCGACTTCTCCAGGATTTTCCATGCATATATCACCGCATATCTCGCCCGTATTCGCTGCAAGGAGTAGAGTAGTAGCTCTTTCAAGCTTTCACAATACCTCAGCTGTTCCACTGATGCAATCTTCCTGGTGTAGCACCGCTGATCTACTAGAGGAGTATTTTTTGTCACGGAACAATTGAATTTTGGAAGAGGGGCTTCGCAAGTCTACCAGATAGATGGAAGAGCCATTGTAGAAAATGAAGGAGAGTATATTTTAGATTAAAAAAGAACTTTGTTTATCTTAATTTTGAAAAATAAAAAAAACGCATTATTTATGGGATGAACCAATATATATATATATATATATATATATATAAGTATTTGTATATATGTATATGTATGTATATATATAAACACACATACATGTATGTATATACACATACATATATGTATGTATATACACATACATATATATATATATATATATATATATACATACATATATATATACATACATATATATACACATACACATATATACACATACACATACATACACATACATATATATATATACATACATACATATATATACACATACACATACATACATATATATACACATACACATATATATATATATATATATATATAGCAATGTTAATTCTCTAAATGAAGTATTAACAGTAACTGCACGATAAAGTGTAGTATATTGCCACTTAAGTGTGGCTGACCCCTAGGGGTGGATGTTACTGTTGCTTTTAGCCCCAGGAGGACATCTCCTCCAGCTGGCTTATCGACACACGACTGTGTCCTGTTTGCCAAGGGAGTTATCCCTCTCACCACGACCAGCAGCACGAACGTATCCGGATTTCAGGGTTATTTCCCTTCTTCGGCGTTCGACAGCTGATGACCTTGGTGAGAGAGAAAAACCTGGCAAAATCTTATATCTTCTTTTCCAGTGACATTCTTCACTGATATTGAAAAGGTGAAAACAAGCAATGTTAATTCTCTAAATGAAGTATTAACAGTAACTGCACGATAAAGTGTAGTATATTGCCACTTAAGTGTGGCTGACCCCTAGGGGTGGATGTTACTGTTGCTTTTAGCCCCAGGAGGACATCTCCTCCAGCTGGCTTATCGACACACGACTGTGTCCTGTTTGCCAAGGGAGTTATCCCTCTCACCACGACCAGCAGCACGAACGTATCCGGATTTCAGGGTTATTTCCCTTCTTCGGCGTTCGACAGCTGATGACCTTGGTGAGAGAGAAAAACCTGGCAAAATCTTATATCTTCTTTTCCAGTGACATTCTTCACTGATATTGAAAAGGTGAAAACAAGCAATGTTAATTCTCTAAATGAAGTATTAACAGTAACTGCACGATAAAGTGTAGTATATTGCCACTTAAGTGTGGCTGACCCCTAGGGGTGGATGTTACTGTTGCTTTTAGCCCCAGGAGGACATCTCCTCCAGCTGGCTTATCGACACACGACTGTGTCCTGTTTGCCAAGGGAGTTATCCCTCTCACCACGACCAGCAGCACGAACGTATCCGGATTTCAGGGTTATTTCCCTTCTTCGGCGTTCGACAGCTGAATATATATATATATATATATATACATATGTATGTATGTATGTATATATACAAACATATATATAACTATTTGCATGTTTGTATTCACCATCATGTTTGCATAACGGTAAATATGTCAGAAAAGTAACAAAGGTATTCATATTTATTCTCCACTCACTCCCCACCACCACACACACACACACACTTATGCAAATACAGTTACAGGCAGTATAGATCTATATAAATCTCCAAGGTGTGTGTGTATATGTGGGGGTGTGTGTGCTGACCTTTTCATTCCCGTGTCTTATGAGCTCCATATGTAATACACAATACAAGATGCGAAGAATTAATGTTTAAATATCTCCCAAAATAAGACAGGTCTAGGATGTATGTATGTAACTTTGTATATAGGCCTTGCATGCATATTTATCTATACATATATATGTGTGTGTGTGTGTGTGTGTGTGTGCATATGTATATACATGTATGTATATATGTAAGTATATATATGTATATTAACGTATATACATGTATATATATATGTATATATATATATATATGTATATATATATATATATGTATATATATATGTATATATATATATATATATGTATATATATATATATATGTATATATATACATGTAGCTATAGATATATATGTAAGGGACCTTTTGAGCGGGATGAGCTACTCGACCTGAAGAAAATTCTAACTGGGCCCCACCTGCGAGGTCATGCGCTGTTTATCTTGATATGAGATCACCATGTCGTGCACATATGGTTGTGATGCATGTGCCTGGTAATCATGATGGGTATAATGGGCTTCGTATATTTTACTTCAGTGTCACTTTGATGGCATGCACTGCTCTCTCACTCAATAATAATAATAATAATAATAATAATAATAATAATAATAATATGTCGTGTATGTAAACAACAAAATGAAGCTATTGATCATGTCTCCATGTGCAGACTTCTTGTGCCTACAGAGTATCTCAACAGGCATGATAGAGCAGCACAATATATTCACTAGGTAATTTGCAAAAACCTGGACCTGCCCCATGATAAAAACTGGTGGGTACACAAACCACCTCCAGTGTTTGAAAATGGTCACATCTCACTCCTCTGGAACTTCACCATTCAAACTGACAGAAAGACAGATGCGAATAGACCAGACATTTTATTGAAAGTCTTCAGGCAAAAATCATACCTCCTCATTGATATGACAGTATCAATCGACATAAATATGTCAGTCAAGACCTACCAAAAGCTGAGCAACTATAAAGATCTTGAAATAGTAATTAGCAAAATGTGGAACCTCAAGACTAAAACAATACGTTATCATAGGTGCTCAAGAAATGAGAGCAAAAGGGGCAATTCCTACTTCGCTCAGATACCAGGAATCCACAAAAATGGCAGAAATTCAAAAGCTAGTGCTCATGGGAACTGCCCATATCCTACGTAAAATACTTTCTATGTAATCTCAAATTTTGAAACAAACTCATAATTTTCTTATGTTTTCTTAAACATTATCTAGAACAATACAATGTGCAAAACCAAATACATGACACCCTAGGCATAACACCAACATGAACTTCTAACTTGTTGTCTTTTGAAGTCCCTGGGTGAGGCTTGGAGCCAACTTGTACAAATACCAAGCAAAAGTCAAACTTATAATAATAATAATAATAATAATAATAATAATCTTTTGTACTATAAGGACAAGGCCTGAAATTTCGGGGAAAGGGGCAGGTCAATTACATCAAACCCTGTACTCAACTGGTACTTAATTTATCGATCCCGAAAGGATGAAAGGCAAAGTCAACCGCGGAGGAATTTAAACTCAGAACTCAGTGGCAGACGAAATAACGCTAAGCATTTCGTCCGGCGTACTAACGATTCTGGCAGCTCGTC
>NC_142945.1:47785437-47795437 GCF_046866305.1 Octopus bimaculoides | reverse complement strand
AATTCTCAGTATGTTGGAGAAGCAGGTTACTGTCAATCCCTATATATTTATGATTATATATATATATATATATATATAAAGTGTAGTATATTGCCACTTAAGTGTGGCTGACCCCTAGGGGTGGATGTTACTGTTGCTTTTAGCCCCAGGAGGACATCAGCTGTCGAACGCCGACGAAGGGAAATAACCCTGAAATCCGGATACGTTCGTGCTGCTGATCGAGGTGAGAGAGATAACTTCCCTTGGCAAACAGGACACAGTCGTGTGTCGATAAGCCAGCTGGAGGAGATGTCCTCCTGGGGCTAAAAGCAACAGTAACATCCACCCCTAGGGGTCAGCCACACTTAAGTGGCAATATACTACACTTTATCGTGCAGTTACTGTTAATACTTCATTTAGAGAATTAACATTGCTTATATATATATATATATATATATATATATATATATATGTGTGTGTGTGTGTGTGTGTGTGTGTGTGTGTGTGTGTATATGTATGCATACATGTATTCATACATATGTATACATACACACACTGAGGCCTACCTATGCCTATCTGCCTGGTAGCTATGGCCTATTTGCCTAGTAGATTTATTCTGTCACCCGTTCCAACTTCAAGAGTTGATATCTTGGCGTACCTTTGGAGTTCGTAGTGTGAAGGCGCATGGCTCAGTGGTTAGAGCGTCGAACTCAGAATCAAAAAGCAGTGAGTTCGATTCGCGGACCGGACTGTGTTGAGTTCTTGAGCAAGACACTTTATTTCACGTTAATCCGGTTCACTAACCGTAGAAATGAGTTGCGACATCACTGGTGTCAAGCTGTATCAATCTTTGCCTTTCCTTTGGATAACATTAGCAGCATAGAGAGGGGAGGCTGGTATGCATGGACGACTGCTGGTCTTCCATTAACAATCCTGCCCGGACTTGTGCCTCGGATGGTAACTTTCTAGGTGCAGTCCCATGGTCATTCATGAGTGAAGGGGGCTCTTTACACTGTGCTAGCATCCCGGCCAAGTCTCTGGTATGAACAGAACTTTCTTCCTCTACCACTCTCACCTGCCAATCACAGAGCACTTGCAAAGTACCTGGGGCATTACCTTTTCTCCTGAACAACAATTAAAGTACATACATGCGTGTGAATATGCTGTATATGCGTGTATGTAAGTACAAATATGTCTTTGTGTGTATGTCTGTATCTATAAATGACATATACGGATATCTATAAACCTGTATATACATATGTAAATATATCAATGTATATATATACATATAGATGTACATATACACCTAATTGTCTTGTGCACACCACACCGTCAAAACGGCCCATTAGTCCCCGTAAACTCTTTACGGATTTGTCAGTTCTTATTCAATTCTCGCGGCACTGAAAGCCATTCTCTTTTATTCACTTATTCACTTACTTCGCACGCACAGTCTTATATATATATCTATATATATATATATATATATACGTGCGTGTCTGAGTGTGTGTGTGTGTGTGTGTGTGTGTGTGTGTGTGTGTGTGTGTGTGTATACATGCATACGTATATACATATATATATGTGCGTCTGTGTGTGCGTGTATGAACATACAGATATGTTATATATATGTATATATATATATATATATATATATATATATATATATATATAGATATATGCATACATATCTTTGTAGATATATAATTGTATATACATATATACATATATATATATATATATATATATATGCATATAAATGCACACGCACTCACATATATATACATATACATATCTATACATATAGTGTATACATATTTGCATGTAAATATATATTAGATACACTTATGCACCCGCATACACCCCCACACATATATCTATTCATATCACTTATATTACATAAAATATTCGTCGATCACACATTACGAGTAACCTAATTTTTGTATGTATTTGGGTATACGTGTATACGCACTTGCACATACATATTGACACACTTAAATGCACGCATATACACACACTAACACACCCCTATATATATACATACATATATATATATATATATATATATATATATATATATATATATATATACTGTTATACAACTGACAAGGTTAATCAATTTTTGTCTACTTACTATTATGATATATATATATATATGCACCATAATATGTGCGTGTATATATGCATATATATGCATATATATATATATACATGTATATATGTATATGTATATATGTGTATATATATATATATATATATATATATATATATATATATATATATATATATGCCTGTGTGTTTGTGTGTGTATTATACGTTTATATAAAGTTCTGTGTAATAGGATCATGTCTTTATCTTGCCCTTACTTTTTCCTTTTTCTCTCCTCGTCTGACCGCGATCGCTTTTTATATCCATCCCATTCTACTCCCACCACCACCACCACCACTACTGAAACACCACGACACTGCCATCGGCATTTCAGAGTTTTCTACCGTGTTCTCCTTGCTAATTCTCATACCTTTCCTATTCTGGGACGGAGTTCGTCAAACGACCGTCCTCTCTATTCATGTAAGCCGATCACGAATTTGATTCGTTCTTATTAAAGTAGTTTCTAAGCCTTCCATCTCTTCACACCACGCCACACATCATTATACTTCCCTTATACCATGACCTCTATCCAACACCACACCAAACCACCCATCCACAGTGTCTGTTTCACACTCTGCCATCTCCCGACATTAATTATATTCACTGGTCCAGTGGCGGGAAAAATACAGTTACAAATTTCGTGTTAAGACCGCCATTGTTGTTTTTTCCATTTTATTTTGTTGTCGCCTATTTTCTTACTCGATTTTTTTTCTCTTTGGTTCTGATTTTTCTTTTCTTTCTTTTCTACCCGCCATGATAAATCTATTTCTATCATAGAGTATACCTGTCACGTACAATATTCAATGACCTGTAACTTTGTGTAAGATTTTACAGTGATATTACTTTGTGTACTAAAGCCAGTTCTATCTTTAGACATCAAAATTTTTAGACATCACATCACTTTCCTATATGAACTTTCTCTCCTGATATATATATTTATATATATATATATATATATATATATATATATATATATATATATATATATATATATATATATATGTGTGTGTGTGTATATATATATATATATATATATATATATATAAGCATATATGTATGTGTATCTTATAATTCTGCTTATCCTTGTGTTACTTAGCCCGTCGGTAACGCTTTTACGTGATAAGATAAAAAGGAAGAAAAGAGGGAGGGAGAAACCTGTATTATTTTAAAAATTGAACTAAATTTTTATATCACCTATCACTTAAGTGCACATAAGTGCAATTCCGTGAAATATTCACGCTTATTTACGTGCCAAATATATGCAATTTAACTAAAAGTTCTATCATATATACAGGATATTTTTTGTCTTTGGTTATAGGAAAAATGGAAAAATAAGAGTGAATATTTATTTTATGAGTACTGTGTTTAAGTCTATAAAATTGTGCATAAAGTATACAAAGTGTATATATAAAGTCCATTAAGTAATCATCGTATTTAATGAGTAACAGATGTGCGACTATTTTTCTTGCAGACAACAGAGGCTACGCTTTCAGGTTTTTAGATAAAGTTTTCAGAAATAACCCAATAAGTTTACCGCTAATTCCATGAAATATCTGCGGGGTCCTGCTAGTATATATGTATGTGTGTGTGTGTGTGTGTGTGTGTGTGTGTGTGTGTGTGTGTGTGTGTGTGTGTGTGTATTTAGTAGAGTAACGTTATTATTATTATTGTTGTTGTTGTTGTTAGTATTATTATTAAATCAAAGCTAAAAGAGTGCCATTGTCATCCAGTGAACGATATTTCGACATTTCGTGTGTCTTCAACAGGTTCAAAAAATATTTTTGTCAATCTACTTCATTTTGGTTATCATTATTATTATTATTATTATTATTATTATTGCTATTATTATTATTATTATTATGATTACTATTATATGAAAACTCACAGCTTATTTTGTTGGGTATGATGGAAAGTGTCAGCTAGCCACAGTCAGCAGACTAAGGTGACACTTGTTTTATTGGTCATGCTTCAAGAACCTTGTGAAGAATTCTTGCAGTTCCAAGCAATACTGATTTCTCTTAGGTGTTCTACCTTCACACTTGCACCGATCTTTTTCAGCTATGTTGGTAATTGAGTACTGATACTTCCAAATGCACCAATTACTTTCGATATCACACCCGCTCTCTTCATTGACCACAACCTTCGTATTTCCTACTTTAAATCGTCATAGTTCTTCATTTTCTTCTTCTTCTCTCACATTGATCCTGTTGTCACAGGGGGCGGGTGGGGAGAAGACATGCTATGTCGATAATCATACATGTTCTTTCCTTTCTATTCACTACAACAATATTCGGTTTCCTATATCTGGTCACGTGATCGCACTCGATCATTACATCCAACAGGATTTTGCAGTTCTCATTTTCGGTGATTCCTTCTGGGATTTGTTCACACCACGTCTTTGTACTTTATAGGCTGCGTTCTCCAAAGAGCTCCCAATGGATTGTTCTTACAATATTGTCATGGTGTCGTTTGTATTCGTTGTTTGTAAATTATTATTATTATTATTGAGTGAGAGAACTATGCATGCCATCAAAGTGACACTGGGGTAAAATATACGAAGCCCAGTATACCCATCATGACTACCCGTCTGATAAGGGTACACCAGGCACATGCATCACAACCATATGTGCGCGACATGGTGATCTCATATCAAGATATATTGATTATTATTATTATTGTTGTTGTTGTTGTTGTTATTATTTTGTGTATGAGATGATAACTCACAGTGACTTCGAAGTTTCAGTATGTTTCACTGGTACATAATTTATCGAC
Source organism: Octopus bimaculoides (assembly GCF_046866305.1). Classification (NCBI taxonomy): domain Eukaryota; kingdom Metazoa; phylum Mollusca; class Cephalopoda; order Octopoda; family Octopodidae; genus Octopus; species Octopus bimaculoides. Next base: position 47,790,544 of record NC_142945.1, on the reverse strand, counting down.
CCCCCGGGGGAATTTGTACTCAGAACCTAAAGACGGACGAAATGTCGCTTAGCAGTTTGTCCGGCGTACTAACGATTCTGCCAGCTCACCAGACCATGATTATGTTGTAGTTTTTGCGCTTGTCAATGTCATTGCTGCTGCCACTGCTGCAGCTGCTGCTGCTGTTGTTGTTGTTGTACTTGCTGTAGTAACGTTGGTGGTGACAGTCCTGGTCGTTCTTGTTTAGCCCCTATTTCGCCATGATCCAGATGACCCTTGATCAAAAGTGTTCAGTCCGTGACCATCAGGTACTGTTGTAATTTCTAGTATCTCAAGGACTACAAAATACAATATATCATCTCCTTTCTCAGACAGTAAAATGTATTTTGCAATACATTTGGCTACTATTTCTAGCAGGTCGTGTGACATTCTGAACACTCTTGTTTCTGTCGTGAGGTCGTCGACGTCGCCGTCGTCACCATCGTCGTCGTCATCATCATCGTCGTCGCCGCCATCTTCGTCGTCGTCATCGTCGTTGCTTTTGCTGTTGCTGTTCTTGAACAGCTTTCTCCTTGATTCCTGTTTACTCCAAGAACAAGCCTTTCGTTTCTCGGTCAACGGATTTGTGAAGAGACAGCAAATAAACATGGCCGGCTATGACGTCACGCCACAGAAATTATTTAACCATAAAAGCACTCCCACTATCCCCACCGCATCTCCTTCAATATTCCATTGTATTCTTCTCCCACAATCTACCCCCCAACACACACACACACACATACACATGCACACATCGATGCACGAACACACACATGCACAATCATGTATGTACTTTTGCGTATGAGTGCATAGTATATAAATACACATGTATATATACATGTGTGTGTATGCATGTATAAGCTGCATGTCAGTACACTTTGCATGTACATACCATGCAATTATCCTTTGGTGCACCAAGTTCACAACTCTTTTCTTCTTCCCTCTCTTTTTCTTACTCTCAAACAACTATTGCTTTATGCCATCATGTTCCTTCTCTATTCCTCTCACTATATGTGTGTGTATGTATGAGTGTGTGTATATATATATATATATATGTGTGTGTGTGTGTGTGTGTGTGTGTGTGTGTGTGTGTGTGTGTGTGTGTGTGTGTGTGTGTGTGTGTGTGTGTGTGTGTGTGTGTGTGTGTGTGTGTGTGTATATATATATATATATATATATATGTATGTATATGCATGTTTGTACGTATAGGTATATGAATATATATGCATATATATATATATAAATATATATACATTAATATATATATATATATATATATATACATATAGATACGCATAAATATATAAATACATAGTCATGCATATATACACACGAATATATATACATGCATATATATACATAAGTATATACTATGTGTAAATATACGTATGCATAACATAAATATATATTACATATACACACACATATGCATTTATATATACGTGATAGCATACACATGTGTGCGCGTGTGTATCTTTGTGTTTCTGTATGCAGACACAAACCCATACAGATACGCATGCGCACACACACACACACACACACTCACAAACACAAACCCACTCGTACTCATTTCGATTCATTAGTGTGTGTTGGGTCGGAGTTGTGAGTTAGGAGAGTTAGGGTGAACGGGGAGGCACGGCATCTGACATGGCATTCTGAAAATTAGGAATTGATTTCTAAAATAGATTTGCACCATCGCACCATCACCACCGCCACTACTATTACTACCATTACTACCATCCTCACCAGAACTATCACCACTAAAATAGATTTGCATCATCGACACCACCAGACCACCACAACCACCGACGACTCTGCAACCGCCACGGAAGGAAAAACGAAAGAAAATATGAAAATGACAGAAGAACAATTACAAAAACAACGGCAGCATCAAGAATTAAAAACAAAACAGTAAAAACAATAACGGCAATAAATGTAACCAAAGTACGAAACGAAGTTAGGAAGAAAATGTGAAAAAAAATTCTGACACTAGAATCAGAATTTGAAGGAAAAAATGAGGAAGGCAAAAAAAAAAAAAAAAAAAAAAAAAACTTAAAATATCTGAAAAGGAAAAAAGAAAGTAATGTAAGACAAAGTGAAAGTGAAAGTAGAAAATTGGTTGATGAACTTCGGAGATTTTTGCTGTCTATATTTTGAGATTTCTTGAAAATTTATAGAATGTGTTTTTTTTTTCATTAGTGCGCGTGTGAGCAATGAAGTTGATCTTTGTTACGTGTAATCATGTTGGTGTTTGCACACATACAAACTTGCACACGCTTGCATACACACACATACATACATACATATAAACATGCATACATACATACACATGCATACATATGCATGGATATATATACACGCATATATATACATGTATGTACTTAGACGTGCACACGTACGCATATACGTATGTATATATAAACTGTATATGTGAAAGTCTATACATATTGCTTATATATATGTATACACGTATATCCATATGCATACATGTATACATATCTGTATATATATATACATATATATATATATGTATATGCATATATACGTATACACACACACACACACACACACACACACACATATATATATATATATATATATATATATACAAATATACACACACATATACATGAAATATATATATATAAATAGATATATATATATATATATATATATATATAAATCATATATATATTTAAGCACATACACACATGTGTATGCATACGTTTATATGTGTCTGTTTACGTAGATGTGGTTGTATGAGTATGTCTATGCCTATTTATAATGATTACCCATTATGATGACGTGTAGATGGATCAGTAAATTACTATCTATACACTTATAGTTCTTGAGTGTTTGTGTATGTGTTTATGTTTGTGTATGTGTCACTATTCTTCGGTGTGAGCGTAGTTACATATGTGTATGTGTAATCCACTTGTTTCCATTACGGATCACGAAATATTTGTTCTGGTTTTGCCTACTATATCTCCTTACTTCCGCCTCTTCCAATTCTTGTGGTGTTTTCCCTGTGTGTATGATTGTGTATGCGTGAGAGAGCGCTTGTGTGTGTGTGTGTGTGTGTGTGTGTGTGTGTGCGCGTGCGTTTCTGCATATTTGTTATTCTCCAAGACTTGTAGTGACTCTCATTACTCGGTGAATCCTAAACACATACACACACACACACACGCACTCATACACACATATATGTTAGGTAACTACACTTAGATGTATACCTGGGTGAGTGTATTTATTACCTTCACGACGAATTGTATATATTTATTTCCATCTTATATACATTTCACATGTTCCTACATCAGGAATGAAATAAAAATATTGCTACATTTCTCTCAAAACATGTTTGGAAACTGAAAGACCTCAAAAGGTGTTTGGAAACAGAAAAAACACTTACTCTCCCTCTATCTATCTATCTATCTATCTATCTATCGATCGATCTCTTTCCATTTCTATCGCTGAGCGTAATAGTTGATATCAAGTGATCAGCTGTTGAACATCTCAAGCCACGCATTTACTGAGTAAGATTATAGCCAAGCATGTTTACTGGAGTCCCCTGCTTACTTGCCGGTGATCCGACAAGAATAAGTCCTGGGGTCGATTTGTTCGGCTAAAGGCTGTGTTCCAGCATGGCCGCAGCCAAACGACGGAAACAACTAAAAGAATAGAAGAATACATACATACATGCATACATACATACGTGCATACATAACAGGCTGAATTTCACGATGAGATAAACACATCACGAATATTCTTTTCTATTCTAGGCACAAGGCCCGAAATTTTTAAGGAGAGGGAGGGGGCAGTCGAATAGATCGATCCCAGTACGCAACTGGTATTTAATTTATCGATCCCCCGAAAGGATGAAAGGCAAAGTCAACCTCGGCGGCAAAGTCGACCTCATTAATATTAAATATTCTTTCGAGCCGCTAAGCAATTTTGCCATGTGCCATTTGAACGGGTACAGGAGCAAATGCGCTTATTCGTGTATATACACAAATATACCCGAGTGTAGATGTGTATGTATGTTTTCCATTGCGTGTCCGTCTTTATCTTTGACTATGTGACGGTCTGTTTCTCTGAGTTTTCGTAAGTGTTGGTCACGGCGACATAACAGTGGAAAAAGCGAAATGTCAAAAAGTCGAGATGTTAATAAGGCGTCGTATAATTACTTCAAAGAACCTTGGCCAAGCTCATTAACTGTCTGACATTAATTAGAGGAAATGTTTCATATAAATTAGCAAATTAATCAAAATATACATGTCCGCCTTCTTTACCATTCATCAACAAATTTTAGAATTTCATGCAACTCTATATGAAGTAATATGGACTGGTTAAAGCAGACATATTGATTTCATAATTTTATGAATGTGGCGCCTCTGTGTGTGTGTGTGTGTGTGTGTGTGTGTGTGTGTGTGTGTGTTTGTGTGAATATATATATATAAGTATATATATTTGCATGTGTGTATACATATACATGTAGGCGCAGGCGTGGATGTGTGGTAAGAAGCTTGCTTCACATCTTCGTGGTTCCGGGTTCAGTCCCACTGCGTTGCACCTTGGCGAGTGTCTTTTACTATAGCCTCGAGCCTACCAATGCAGTGTGAGATATATATCTGTAATTTTTTAATACCCATAATACATTTGTATAGATGCGGTATTTCGTCTTTACGTTCTGAGTTCAAATTTCGCCGAGGTCAACTTTGCCTTTCATCCTTTTCGGGTCAATAAATTAAGTACCAGTTGCGTACTAGGACGAGCTAATCGACTGATCCCCTCCCCAAAAATGATGGGCCTTGTAGCTAGAGTAGAGAAGAATATATTTGTATACATACATATTCATCTGTATGTGTGTATATATACATATATACGCGTGTGTGTGTGTGTGTGTGTGTGTGTGTGTGTGTGTGAGTGTGTGTGTATGCATATATATATGTGGTATGTGTGCGTGTGTGTGTGTCGAAACCATAATGATATCCGTGGGGCGGCTGATGATGGAGGTATGCTGGATTTTGGTATGTCTGTGGAATAGTATTATAACACATTCTTTTGATATATGTACACATACATACATACA
>NC_142945.1:47770437-47777937 GCF_046866305.1 Octopus bimaculoides | reverse complement strand
TAAAATCTAACAACAGTCAAGAGAGATAACACAAATATAAACAACTAATTGTAATTTTTTGATAATACAGATGATTAAACTGTGAGTGGAAAATGTGTTTCAAATCTTTAACTGCGAAATTAAATTTCCTGTTTATTTCAGTAATAATGTTAAATATCTTCCAGAAATAGAGCTGGAATTTTCTGCAATAAACTTTGCATATCTCAACAGAAAATAGTTTCAAACTTGATATTCTTCAACAAAAGATAGATTGTTGTATAAAACTACTTGCTGCAGTTGATGATAATGAAATTTTGAGAGGATATATCTAATATCCGCTGTAGAAGAATTAAAACTGGCATTGCATCAGTTACGTCGACGACGAGGGTTCCAGTTGATCCTATCAACAGAACAGCCTGATCGTGAAATGAACGTGCAAGTGGCTGAGTACTCCACAGACATGTGTACCCTTAATGCAATTCTCAAGGAGAATAAGTGAAACACAGAGTGTAACAAGGTTGGCCCTTTTGAATTACAGGTACTACTCATTTTTGAGAACTGGGTGGACTGGAGGAAAGATACAGTGGAGTGGAAAGATCCAGGGGGTATCCAAGGGGGATCCAAGGGGGGCGGAATGATCCAGGATACGTTGAAGGAAAATGGGTCAATGATGGGGTGGCCAAAGAGCGGCGGGTACGAGGGATATAAAAACAACAAAATAATGGATTAATTAGGTTTACGTTTTATTTGTGAAATACGCTTGTTTTTAATTTGTTGTAGAAAATGGTCCATGTCTGTGGTGGGGAGTTGGGTGGGGTGCTAGGAACGTGGCCTGGATGCCATGGGGGAGGTAGACTGAAAAAAATTGGGACCCACTGATTTATGTCAACGCATTCCAGTTACCCTTCAATGGCGCCGATATACGAAACCTGCCAGAGGAAAAAGGAAGTGCGTGACTCTGTTGGTCAGATAGGTGACTGAGGACGCCGATATTTCAACTGTTATAGGACAACATACAATCTATCTTGTCTCGGTGATGGACGTGTTTGGTTACCGTTTGGTATCGTTGGCGATTACGAAGACACGGTGCCGTGATCTTCGAAGATTACAAGGAGACAGTCGTTGTGTTATATACGACGAAATGCTGCGATATTACGTATTGCGCGTATAGCAACAGAATTTTCTCCTTCTCTCTCTGTCTCTCTTTATTTCTCTCTCGCTCACTCTCTCTTGCTCTCTCTCTCTCTCTCTCTCTCTTCATAGGCGTGTATATATATATATATATACACACACATGAAATTAAGATAACAGCAGTTTGCCGTGTTTCACACACACATACTTACATACAAACACACATATATACATACGTACATACATACATACAGACAGACACATACATATATACGTGCATACATACAAACTTACATACATATATATCTATATATGGACGTACATACACATACGCTTTTCTCGGTACACATATGCATATGTGTACATATATACACATATGCATATACGCTTATGTATGTTTACAGGGAGAGAGAGAGAAAGAGCGACAGAAAGACAAAAAGAGAAGGGAGAGAGGAAAGTATTAAGAGAAACAATATATAATGCACACACACACACACACACACACACGCATGCGCATACGCACGTTCACACACACGCACACACACGCATGCACACACACATATGTATGTATATTATGTACGTGTGAGCATGCATGCGTGTGCGTGCGTATATATACATATATATACATACATATATATATACATACATATATACATATATATATATATATATATATATATATATACACACAGATACAGACACAAGCATACATGCATACACACACATATATATATACACACACATATATATACACACACTCATATATACACACACACACACAAACTCCAAGTAGAGAAACTTGGATGCATGTTAGCATGCAAATAGGCTTTCAAGAAACTCAATGCATCTCCATGCATCACTGCACACACACACAGTCACACACACACGCATATACCATACAGACACAAATGCACGTTACACACATATATACACCCACTCACACACGCACACACACACACACACACCCACACTCTCACCTCCACACGCCAGCCGCCCCCACACAGCCATAGATGAGGCTATGACGTGCAATTTTTCTCTAATTTATCATCCACTCCACAAAACACCTTGAGGGGCTGTTTTAAATCTACAAACGAATTCAATCACGTGTACGCATGCGCATGCACAAACGCGTACGTTATGCACAAATGCATGCGTACGAACCAGCACACACAAGAATAATATTCAAAAAAGAAGCATGCAAGCGCACACACGGACGTACAGACATATACGCATATAAAAGCGCGCACGTGCTCGTGTAAGCACGTGAAAAAGCGAATACAACTATGCGTGTAAGCATGTGCATACACACACACACACACACAAACAGGGAGCGATACGGATACATACATACAAAGATATACGTATATGCTCACGATTACACGCATTCATACACACAAAGAGGCGCACACATGCATAAATATACGCATGCATACACGAAAAAATACACATACGTACACACAAAATTTCATATACATACAGATACAAACACACACACTCACACACACGTAAATTTATCCATGTATACGTGAAAAGATACACGTGCATACGCTCAAATTTACACATACGCTCAAATTTACACATGCACATACACGCACACAAGCACGCATTAACATGTACATAGACACACAAACACACACACACACACAGATGTCAATATGAACGACTAATATTCGCACGCAGAAGAGAATCAATACTTGCACGTATATACACACACATGCAAACACGCATACACTCACACACACTCTATCTCTGTTTGTCTCTCTCTCTCTCTCTCTCTCTCTCTCTCTCTCTCTCTCTCTCTCTCACACACACAGTCAAGAGAATATTTCGTGGGTTGAATTATCGAAAAAGGTCCGCTTCATACTGGAGTTATGAGTCAGAAGATGTTACTGGCTCTAAGATGACGTTATAGTCTGTTACAAACATTGCTCAATCTATCTATCTATCTATCTATCTATTATCTATATCTGTCTGTCCATCTCTCTCTCTCTCTCTCTCTCTCTCTCTGTCTCTCTCTCTCTCTCTATCTATCTGTATATATATATATATATACTATCTTCGAAACGTCTAGATAGAATAGAGACAGCTGATGAAGGGATATTCCAAGTGGCTTTCCGTTTTCCTATGTGTTCGTTCCGTTGTCTGTAGTTTATTGTTCTAACGTCCTGTACCCTGATATGCATATATATATACACATGTAGATGTAAGTATGTACATATATGCGTGTATACATGTATATATATTCCTTGTATTATATATATATATACATACAGATGCACACACATATATACCCATGCTTTTATGTATGTATATATGTGTGTATGCATATATATATATATATATATGCATATAGTGGAAAATTAAGATAAACACACGTATACACACTCACACACACAAGCACACACATATATGCCCATGCTTTTATGTATGTATATATGTGTGTATGCATATATATATATATATATATATATATATATGCATATAGTGGAAAATTGAGATAAACACACGTATACACACTCACACACACAGGCACACACACACATAGCGAGAGATTTATAGATATAGATACGCATACACGCGCACAAACAGACCCATATCTGTGTGTGTTTGTATAAATGTGTGTGTGTGTGTGTGCGCGTGTGCGTGCGTGTGCGTGTGTGTACGGGGCGTTCATATGACATAGAGATATAAAGCTTTCTATTTCTCTTTCTGTCTTGTAAATCTTTAAGGTTTTTCAACGGTCGTTGGATATGAATAACAACACCAACATATTTTATCTTTTGTTACTACCACCACCACCACCACCACCACCACCACCACCACCACTACTACTACTACTACTACTACTACTACTACTACTACTGGATGTCGCGGGCAGTGGATGTATGTCTTTCACAGAGTTCCCGCTAAGAAAGGAATTTTTACCTGAATTACTTAATGGAAATTCTGATTTTTCCATTTCCGATTTGTATTGGATTTTTGGGGTTTATTTTGGATTTCTTTAATTCCACACACCCCTTCTACTCAGGGTCTGTAGAATGGTTTGTCTTTGACATTGTTTTGTTAACTTTAATTTTATTTTATTTTATTGTTTTGGGTTTGTTTTTTTTGGGGTTTTTTTTTGGCAAGCGTCCAAAGCGACTATTCGGATATTCGCTCTGTTTGAAACATCGCAATTTCATTGATAACCAGGAGAAGATAAGTGCTACCGTAAGAGTAGTCTTGATGGTTAAAAAGTTAGAAAAGGCTTTCAATTGTTTTTCAAAATATATATAAAGCAGCAACTCAAATACAAAGCAGAAAACATGACAACCGATCAAAGAGAAAGAAAGGAGCGCACTAAAAGTTAAAGTCTCACATTACGGAAACAGAATAATGTTGCGTACGTTTGTTTCAATGATTGAAATAGTATAAACGACAGTGAGAACATCAGCCACGGCCACTACTAAATATTATCTTTATCCAGTGTTCCGAGAGCCTTGTCACACTCCGTTTCACGCTGAATATCCCCGAGAACTACGTTAAGGGTACGCGAGTCTGTAGAGTGCTCAGCCACTTGCACGTTAATTTCACGAGCAGGCTGTTCCGGTGATCGGATCAACTGGAGCCTTCGTCGTCTCAACTGATAGAGTGCCAGTAGTATATGTGTTTGTGTGTCTGTGTTTGTCCCCCCCCCCACCAACATCGCTTGACAACCGATGCTGGTGTGTTTATGTCCCCGTAACCAGCGGTTCGGCAAAAGAGACCGATAGAATAAGTACTAGGCTTCTAAAGAATAAGTCCTGGGGTTGATTTGCTCGACTAAAGGTGGTGCTCCAGCATGGCCACAGTCAAAAGACTGAAACAAGTAAAAAATAGTAAAAATAGTATATATATATACACATATACACACACACACACACACACACACACACACACACACACACACACACGCATATATAATTGCTTTTTGGAAATGTTTAACTGGAAGCAAATAAAATTATAAATAAAAGCGTGTTGATATTAGGCTAAAAAAATACTTTTGAAGAAAAGAAAAAAGAACCGAAGCTTGCCCGTTGGCCATTAACTTAAGAATTCATGAATATTGAAATATATATATATATATGTATATATACTTATATATACAGCATTATTTTAAGCAAATCTCAAAGGGAAAAATATATGTGATGTTTAGGAAGAAATAGAAAAACGAAGTCACAGAAGACAAGAAATATAAACTAACAAAATCAACAAAGATATAAAATGAGGAAATCCGCCGTTTTCGTTGAGAGAATATGTAACAACTGGAAGATAGTTTTCCAACGCAATGAGACGCCATTAAAACCGCACAGATAATCAAATACCGGAAATAGCCATGCTCATTCGTTTATAGGACTTTTTTGTTATTTATATTTGTGTCTGTGTTTGAGGTATGTGTGTGTGTATGAAGATATGTATGTATGTATATATATATATATATATATATATATATATATATATATATATATATATATAATGCAAATAATAAATGAGTATATGCATATGGGTACAGGACGTAGCAAAAAAGCGTGGACAAAATTATATATATATATATATATATATATATATATATATATATATATATATCCAGACGTTAATATATGTTTAAACACAGATACATGTGTGTGTATGTGTGTGCGTGTGTGTGCATGCAATTATGCATACATACAAGGTGTTCGGGCTAAATTTTACGATATCTTATGTTTCATTTTTTTTGTTGTTTTTTTTTTGTCAGGAACAGCTTAATGTATTGGTGAAAAGTCTCTGGCGTTGGAGAGCATAAAGAATAAAGTTGTAGTTGAGAAAAGGTTAGCTGACATGGAGGACTGGAATCCATTTGAACATTGGAGAAAGAGTGAGGATTCGCGCCGGACATCAAAATGCCGACGTTATGACCTCTGGTCATTGCTGTGTTAACTCAGTAAAGGCTGTACGACGCGGCATGGACATTATCAAAGCGAAGTTGCCACACAATGTAATGGTTTGTCTCTAATACGAATAACATCATGCCAACCCAACAGGGGCTTGGATTTAATTCAGACGGTTCTACGGAGACGCTGGAGACTGTGAATCTCTGGCTGGAGAAGGTTGCTGCTGGAAGGCCATAGGTGTGGCAGCAGGATTGGGCTCCTTGCCAAACTTCTGGAAATATCAGAAATGGTTATCGCAGAATTCTACGACTTCACCATCCCCAATTTCCGGCCTCTTAATTCCCCCGATTGTAACCCTACGGATTACTCAGTGTAGGGCACGGTAGAGAAAGATAGCGACCACTCTGCCTGCAGCACTAAGGCCGAGCTGATGGCCAAGATCAAGGAGGTGTTCGGAGATTTTCGTAGGGACACATCGAACGAATAGGCCCGGTTCTAGAGCTGCCTTGAGCCTGTGGTGGAAGCTGAGGGCGGCTATTTTGATGAAGCTAGTTGATAATTTTTAATTTTTTCAAAAATATTTGTACTTTTGGATAGGATACTGTGTTTTACTATTGAACCTTGGGAGGGTCATTATGCCAGTAATAATAAACACACGTACTGGTTGGGTCCTTTCTAGTTATTGTTAGTTAATAAGTTAGTTACTCCACTAACACATTTATCTATCAGCCGTTTTCTTTTACTGTTGTATTTCCTTTTCCTTTTATGCAGACTGTCAAATTTAGCCCGAACACTTTGTTTACAAATATATGTACACACACACACACACACACACACACACACATACACACACACATATATACACATACATATAATATACGTGTGAGTGAGTGTGATTTTGTCCGATTTTTGTAGAAAGGCTAGCAATCTATAGATGTGTGTACATATGTGTATGCGTGTGTATTTATTTATGTGTGTCTCTGAGTGTGCGCCTACATACACATGCTCACAAAGAAACACACACACACACACACACACACACACACACACACACATATATATACATATGTATGAGAGCATATGTATGTATGTATGTATGTATTAATGGATGGATTTTGCCAAGTTATTTCTGTATCACTTTTAGGAGAATCTAAGAAACGAAGCAGGATTAGGTCTATAAAAGTCACAAAAAGCACATAAGCGTAACACATTTGACTTCCTGTTGCGTCAAGTTTATTGGAGCTGTAAGGCAAGTTCTCATAAAGAAACACATGCATACATATGTGTGATTGTGTAACTATGTATATGTAAGATATGCATATATGTACGTATATATTCATGTATATGCATACATTCTTATCATATCATATCATATCATATCATATATATATATATATATATATATATATATATATATATATATATATACCGGAGTAAGCACATAAATGTGAAACAAGGTGGAGAAAAGAGTACTCACTCAAAAGGTTTTGGTCGGCCAGGA
>NC_142945.1:47759177-47764937 GCF_046866305.1 Octopus bimaculoides | reverse complement strand
ATATACATATACATATATATATACATAATATATATACATATATATATACTATATACATATACATATATATATACATATACATATACATATATATATATATATATACATATATATATACTATACATATATATATACAATATATATATATATACATATACATATACATATATATATATACATATATCATATATATACATATACATATATATATATATTACATATATATAAATATATATACATATACATATACATATATATATATATATATACATATACATATTACATATATATATATACTATACAATATACATATTATAATATATATATATATATATATATATATATATATATATATATATATATATATATACATATACATATATATATACATATATACATATACATATACATATATATATACATATATAATATACATATATATATACATATATATATACATATATATATACATATATATAAACATATATATATACATATATATATACATATATATATATACATACATACATATACATACATATACATACATACATATACATACATACATATACATACATACATACATACATACATATGGTCATCTTCAAGTTTAGGGGGATTAAAAAAATAAATAAAAATATTCAAGGGAAGTAACTGAATGTCTTACCAGTATTCTCCGTACATCTCTGTTTATAAATAAATCACACACGTGATTTGATTGACGTTAGGGTTAGGGTTAGAATTAGGGTGTGATTTATTTCTAAACAGCTAGAAGAAAACGGATAATACTGGTAAGTCGTTCAGTTATTTCCCTTGAATATTTTTATTTATTTTTTTATCCCCCTAAACTTGAAGATTACCCATACATATATATATATATATATACATACATACATACATACATATACATACATACATACATACATACACATACATACACAAACACACACACACACACACAAACAAACACACACACACACACACACATATATATATAGGTAATAGTAATCGTTTCTTATTAGGAAACAAATTAGTTTTTTTTACAGGGCTGCAAAGGGAAGTGCTCAAGTTAATTGAGACAGGAATAAAAAATTATTAGTTACAGAATAAAAGCATTACATTTGGGTCAACGACTCAACATACAACAGTCCCCTCAATAAACGGTCATATATAAAGAAATGCATCAAAGTCCACAAATACATAAGAAAATATATATAAGAAATAAAATACAACATAAAACACACAATATAAAAATGTGTATATATATATTTTTTCCTACTAATAACATACAAATAAATCAATTTTGAGTTAAAAATATAACACAATATATGTATATATCTTTTTTATAATTCCAATTCGAATAAAATTAAGCGATTAAAAATTCAAAATAGACAAATAAAACAAAATAGAATAAGATAAAATGAAGTAAAATAAAATACTATAATAGTCATCATTTAAAGTTATATTAGAAAGTCCTGTACTTACCTCAAGGTACACGTATTAACAGCAGACTTCCACAGGTAAAATCCGTTTCTGCCCACCCCACCAAACTTACAAAAGTTCATAAAAACCACTGGTCATAAGTCAAACACATAAGTCAAACACACACACAGACACCTATGGCCATTTCAAGGGTTCACCACCGTAGTCCATACACATCATAGTGCAATCCGGTGATGACCCTCTCCTCGGAGTAACAAATACAAACAAGACATGCAAAAGGAATTAATTTTTATTGTTGTTGGTGGCACTCCGTCGCTTACGACGTCGAGGGTTCTAGTTGATACGATGAACGGAACAGCCTGCTTGTGAAATTAAAGTGCAAGTGGCTGAGCACTCCACAGACACGTGTACCCTTAACGTAGTTCTCGGGGATATTCAGCGTGACACAGTGTGACAAGGCTGACCCTTTGAATTACAGGCACAACAGAAACAGGAAGTAAGAGTGAGAGAAAGTTGTGGTGAAAGAGTACAGCAGGGTTCGCCACCATCCCCTGCCGGAGCCTCGTGGAGCTTTAGGTGTTTTCGCTCAATAAACACTCACAACTCCCGGTCTGGGAATCGAAACCGTGATCCTATGACCACGAGTACGCTGCCCTATTGTTTTTATATAACAGGCTTATATAGTCAAGAGGGAAAAACTAGTCCACGTCATAAGTTAAAAAAAAAATTATTCAAATTGGCTCTAGTAACTAATGTAATCCTTCAGGTTTCAAATCACGCTAACGCAGACAAATAATCTTATTTATATTTATATTTTCTAATTCTTATTTTTATTTTTATATACCTTCAAGAAAGTGGAGGAGAACCTATGATTGCAGAAGGGGATCACTTCAGTGAATTTATTTAAAGTTTTCGGCCCAAACAACCTAAGTATAGTGAGGGATTCCCTAATACACAATAGACATTTGCTAATATTTGCTCTAAAATAAGGGGCTCTCGATACAGTCGACCATTCAAGAGAGTATTTCTTATTTTTCTTCTTAAGGTCGTGTACATAGGATGCGAGAGTTGTGCAGTTTCATTTGAAAATGAACTCAAATTATTTAAAAGTTTTTTGTCATTTTAAAGTTTTGTCATCAGATACAGTATTTTAGCCGATGGACTATTATAGTATTTTATTTTACTTCATTTTATCTTATTCTATTTTGCCTTTTTTGTCTATTTTGAATTTTTAATCGCTTAATTTTATTCGAATTGGAATTATAAAAAGATATATATATATATATATATATATATATATATATATATATATATATATATATATATATTGTGTTATATTTTTAACTCAAATTTGATTTATTCGCATGTTAGTAGAAATATATATATATATATATATATATATATATATATATAAATTTTTATATTGTGTGTTTTATATTGTATTTAATTTTATTTTTATATATATTCTTTTATGTATTTGTGGACTTTGATGTATTTCTTATATATGACTGTTTATTGAGGGGACTGTACGAAAGTACGAAACCGAAATAATTATAAGGAAAGATAATTCAGATATTAATGGAATAGTTATGCGAATTAAACAAATTATTACTAAATTATCTTTGATCGATTACTTGTAGATTTATAAGTATTATCATTCATAGATTGCATTATTGCGTAAAGATATCATTACTATTTGTGCACAATTGTTTTGTCAAAACTTAACTTCGATGAATTAAACAAATTTCTTGTGATAAAAGAATGCCACAGAATGTATAACATATAGTGATTCCAATATTTTTGAGTTACAATGCTTATCCCATACTTTTTAAGGCTTGTTATGACATTCTGTAACCCTTTTGAGCGTGCGCATTTTTCCATTCTAGTTTCGTACTTCTTCAGGCAACGCTTCTAATATTTCATATATGTACCGTCCGTATTTCTCCTAATGGTGCTGCAGCTAATGGGTGTACGTCTCTGTGTGTATGTGTGTGTGTGTGTGTGTGTGAAATTGTGTGTGCGTGTGCGTGTTCTTGTATAGTACCACAGATCTTGTTTAATTTAGCTTTAAAATTAATACAAATCATCGCCATTTATATTTCTTTCTTTCGCATTTCCTTTAATCAATAGTAAGTTTTAATTTACATTTCTTTTTTTTTTCTCCATGCATGTTGCAATATTTCGGCTCTTTAATGCATGTTGCAAAATTTCGGCTCTTTGAATCATGTTGCAAAATTTCGTCTCTTTGAATCATGTTGCAATATTTCGGCTCTTTGAATCATGTTGCAATATTTCGGCTCTTTGATGGTTAAAAAAAAAAAGAACATGGACTATTATAATCAATACGGCTTTTTCAACGTTGTTCTCGTTTTCTTCTTTAAATACACAAATGAAACCGGTAAGAACAAATATGCAAGGTCTTTCTCAAGTTTAAAATGCGACATTGTTTTTGTTATATCTACATACCACGCACATAGATACATAAAAACAGAACACGCTCTCACACACACACATACATACATACGCACGCGCGCACGCAACACACTCACACGCGTACCCCAGGTAGGTTTCTCCATACACATGTATATGTGTGTGTATGTATGTATGTATATATGTATGTATGTGTATATATATATATATATATATATATAATAAATAATGTATGATATAGATAGATAGATAGATAGAGAGAGAGAGAGAGACAGAGAGAGAGAGACAGACAGTCAGACACAGAGAGAGAGACAGACAGACAGACAGACAGATAGAAAGATAGATGGATTTTATATTTTGCTATTGTTTCGCCGCAGGTCAGTCCTGATACAATAAAATGAAAAAAAAAATAATAAAAACATTTGAACAAAATTGTTTTAGTGAAGACTCTTCTGTTCATGTTTAATATAACAGTATGTGCTTTAAGAATGATTCAACTGCTATTTTTAGCAATTCTCTTGACCAAACAGTGAGATTACAATGTTAGCTTCTTCCAAATAATTTGGCTTATTATTTATATATGTATGTGTGCACGTCTGTGTCCATGTATGTATGTATGTATGTATGTATGCTATGTAAATTTTTTGTTGTTTTTTGGTGTTTACTTTCTAAAGTAAATACAGTTTCTCTTGGCTAAGTCAACAAATAGTTTTCGTTCATGTCAATCAACACCGGAATAAACCGCTCAGACGGATTATTCTGCAGATTTTCCGCCCACCCGACATTGCCGTCTCTCCCTAAGTAAACATGGCTTATAAACTGGTTCTGGACTAATTATAGCATATTGGCGTGGGGTTCGAGTGGTGAGTGAGGAGGGTAGCAAGGGCCTGTGATCCTGTAATATGTGGGTTTCAATGAATATCTTGGTATCTCTCTTATCCTTTCCTCATTTCAGTCATCAAACTGCGGCCATGCTGGAGCACCGCCGTTGAAGAGTTTTAGTCAAACGAATCGACCGCACTACTTATTTTTTTCTTAAAGCCTACTTATTCTGTCGATCTCTGTTTGCCGAACCATTACGTTACGTGGAAGTTACTTTGTATAATAACCCTGAAACTCATACATACAAACAAACAAACCGACAACACAGAGATACAGAAACCCACAGAACTACAAAAACACACATAGACACACACAGGCACACATAGACTTACAGAAGCACACAGGCCCACAAACCTACGCAGATACACGGGTCTACAGAAAAACACACAGATCCTCTCAAATCTAAACAAACACAAAAAGCTTCCACAAAACTCCCTCCCAATGTAAAACAGAGAAAAATCTCATACAACATCTAAATATGTCAGTATTCTTAGCCCAGAGCAGTCAATTGTGTTTTATGAGCATAATTTAGCAGGTGCATACCATGCATTTTGCACCTGCAACAGGTAAAGAATAACTCTTCAGATTCCTAATTAGAATAATTATCAAACACGGATGTGTTTCTTTTTTTGTTTGTTTTTTTCTTTCTTTCTTTTTTTTTTTTTTTTGATTTGCTTTCTTTTTATACAAAAACATGAAACAGAAATAACAGTTAAAATGGCTGCATTGTTTCCTCATATATATGTATGTATGTATGTATGTATGTATGTATGTGTATATATATATATATATATATATAATACATATACACATATATATTTATGTGTCTGTGTGTGTGTATATATATATATATATATATATATATATATATATATATATATACATATATGCTCACAAGGTGTGTGTAAGCATGTATATATATATGTGTGTGTGTGTGCCTGTGTGTGCGTGCGTATGTTCCTCTTTCTCTCCCTCACTCTTTCTATCTCTCTCTATCTCTCTTTC
>NC_142945.1:47746677-47754177 GCF_046866305.1 Octopus bimaculoides | reverse complement strand
GATATATAGAAAGACTGGCGGACTGATAGATAGATAGATAGATTCACATATACATACATGCACCCACATATTTATGAATATATACTGGTGGTGGTGGTGGTAATGACGGGTGAATGGTCAGTGGAGATATACAACCGACACCAAACTTATCAGTAAATGATCAGACATCAAAACAGCGGTGCCACGAGATGATGGGAGACATTATTTACATTATTTACATTTGACGGATATTTGTCCTCATCTTGTTTGTTGTTAACACGACGTTTCGGTTGATATATCTTCATCAGGTGTCTTGGGGAAATTTCGAACCTGGGTTCTCATTCCTAAGGTATTTTTCGATGTTGCTGTTATTATTATTATTATTATTATTATTATTATTATTATTATTATTATTATTATTATTATTATTATTCAGGTAACTGCCTGGAATCGAACTCGGAATCTTGAGGTTATAAAATCCCTACCTCGCATCCTTTTCCACCTCAGACTTCATCAACGCCATTATGAAGTCCTTTGTTGGTTGCGGTTAATATGGGCTAAATTCGTTAACGGTCCTTTAATTAGCAGCAATATTGCAATGCCAAATTAAGAGACGATTGATTAATTATCGGAAATGTGACAATATTAAGACAAATTCATATGTATGTGTGCTTCTGCTTTTCTGTTTATGTCTGTTCTACTCACCGCTTGACAACCGGTTTTGGTTTGTTTACGCCCTCGTAACTTAGCGGTTCTGCAAAAAGATAGCGATAGAATAAATACCAGACTTTGAAAAAAAGTACTGGGGTTGATTTATTCGACTAAACCCTTCGAGGCAAAAGCCATTTGCTTACAATTGGCTAGGACCGTTTCTGCAGTATTGTAGGGCCCCCGGGAACATCAATAAGCTGGGTCCAGTAGTATTTATTTTATAGCAAACTACAATATACATGAATCAGTAGACGGCGAGGTGGCAGAAACGTTAGCACGCCGGGTGAAATGCTTTAGCAGTATTTCGTTAGTCTTTACGTTCTGAGTTCAACATGTTTCTTATCTTTGACGCGCGTGCATACGTGAGAACGGGACTACGAATGTGTGAATGTGTGACTGTGTGTGTGCTTGTGCGTGCATGTAAGCCTATATGTATGTATGTATATGTATATCTACATATCACATTCCATATGTGTGTTTATCCAAATCCCGAAAACTTATTTATAGTTTTCAGTTCGTCTGGAATGTTCCATAAACAAATTCATCTTGGAAATAAATTTAATCTGGGACATTGTTTTTAAATTGGAAATAAAAATATAAAAACACTGTTGGTAATACATACATGTTGAGGTGGACACATGATTACATATAGACATATAGACATACGTACATTTATATACACATAATCACATACACGTAGTCGTATGTATACATATATACATGCATAATTGCACATACGCACATACGCACATACGAACACATACGTACGTACATATATACACACACATATGTATATATGAACACACACACACACACACACACACAGATATACACACATATATATATATATGTGTGTGTGTATGTATATATGTATATATACATATATATATATATATATATATATATATATATATATATATATATATATATATATATATATATATATACGTACATATATATATTTCACTACACATACATAAATGTATGTTTATATATTTATACACCGACATAAACTAATACACATTTATCAATATATACTTACTGAGTAATATATATACACTCATTCGTAAGTACCCTCACACAAGTATACACCAACATATACACACACGAATATACACTCACAAAAACATGCTCATAAATAAAACATATATGTGTGTATGTATATATATATTCATATATTCATAGATATGTATATTTTGCTTCTATCGTAATACACACAGACACACGTACACACACATATTTATGTATGTATGTATGTATGTATGTATGTATATATGTATATATGTATGTATGTATGTATGTATGTATTTATGTATATTTATACTTAGCCTCAGAAGTAGACGAATACTTATAAATATATATCAATACACAAACAATAGACAAATACATCATTATATTGAATCTCTAGTCTGTTTATATTTATCTATGGTAGATATATAAATGTATATGAGTGTGTGTATATATGGACTTATATGTAAGTACACACACACACACACACACACACACACACACACACACACACACACACACACACATATATATATATATATATATATATATATATATGCATATATAACCTGTTTATATCTGCCATATATATAAATATATATGTATGCGTGTATGTATGTGTGTATATGTAAGCATAAACGTATATGTGCGTTTATGTATATATATTTTATATATGTAAAACACACAAAGACATGTATACACAAACACTTGTATTGGCCTATCTTTAACACCCTGTAATTCAACAATCAATTTATCGCAGCTGAGAAAATATTGTGCAAAGGGATTGTTTTTAATTTTAAATTAATTCCCAGATACATACACAAACACATATCTGTACACACACACACACACACAATTATATATGTATATATATATATATATGCATGTATGTGTTTATATGTATATATATATGTATGTATGTATGTATGTGTATGTATGTATATATATATTCTTTTCTTTTCTCCATTTAAGTATTTAATATCTCTTAACTATTTCACTGATTTCAATATATTTTTTTGGTAACTGTACTGAACGTTCGTGACCTTAGAAAAATAGAAACTATTAGTTCTGTCATTATTATTATTATTATCATTATTATTATTATTATTATTATTATTATTAGTAGTAGTAGTAGTAGTAGTAGTAGTAGTAGTAGTAGTAGTAGTAGAATCAGCAGCAGCAGCAGCAGTAGTAGCAGTGGTAGTTGGAGTTGTGCTGATGTTATTAATGTTATGAAAACCATAATTTGAATATTCAACACTTCAAGAATAATGACAATAATAATAATAATTACATATGCAAATGTGTGTGTGTGTGTGTGTGTGTGTGTGTGTGTGTGTGTGTGTGCGTGTGTTTGTGTGTGTATGTGTGTGTGTGTGTGTATGTGTGTTTTAGACTAGTTGTTATACAGATTGATGAAGTACCAATCCTTTAAGTGTCATTATGTTAACAAATGGAAACATATAAAACACACGCTCATTTGCATATATAATTATTATTATTATTATTATCGTTACTTTTGAAGTGTTGCATTCTTAAATTATGTAAATTTTAAAAATTATATATGCACATAATAATTTTGAATATATATATAGCTAATAAAAAAAAAGCATATATCAGAAAGAAACAGACTCTAAAAAGTCGAGCAGTAATTATTACAACAAAATTTTATATAGAGTTACCCAAGGTTTCGTGGACAGCTCATCAGATTCTATAAACGAGCTATCCACAAGGCTTTGGCTTTGTGTGCGCGAAACCTCCGGTAACTCTATATAAAATTTTGTTACACACACACACACACACACACACACACACACACACACACACACACACATATATATATATATATATATATATATATATATATATATATATATATATATATATATATACACATGCATATATACATACAAACATACATACACTCACACACACACACACACACACACACACACACATATATTTTAATGTTTGTTTTTTTTCTGGCAGGTTATAATAAAATCAATTTGACTTCAGACTGAAGAATTACTTCCGACATTTTGATAGAATATGTTTACTCAACAAGAATAAGGGGTCATTGACTTTCAAGTTTCGTCTGAGTTTCTCTCCCTTTCCCTCTCTCACTCTCTCTTTATACACACACACACACACACACACATACACACATACACGCAGACATGCATACGTATATTTTACATAATATTATGTCTGATGACGTAAGATAATAGGCACTTGCAATTTCTACTTAGATTGATTCGCTGTCTAAAGCTTCAGCTTGAAATGCAAACAAAAATGCAGAGATGATATATCTTCCTAAATGAGGATTGGCAATAAGCAGTACCTCAATCAAGCAAGCACGTGTATAACGGAATAAAAGTATGCTCGTAGTGGTTGTGATATAATCCGGTATTCTCCTGGAACTATTATAATATAAGTCCGGATTATTAACATGAGTAATTTAATCCAGATTATTATATGTAAAATCCAAAGCTGGAGAAGACGGAAGATGTGCAGGTATATCCTACGGCTGTTTCAAGAACCGATGTGTCGTTGGTGCAATTTTCTGCTAGCAGTCCGTAATCATTTTAATATCAGTCTATTTCGTCTTCAGAGGAAAAGTGCAAGGAACGCACCAACTGCGCGCATCTAGTCTTGTTACTCTTGAAAGAACTGTGTCTGCCTGCGCATCTTCCTTCTTTTCATCTAGCTTTCGGTTTCACCTATCATGACATGCTATTATCTCATACCAATAATATAGGTATTTATCATAACCATTATGAACATTTCTCAGCCAGTCTTTTATTGATCTCTTGTGTGTTTTTGGTGTTTCATTCATTGCTGTAAAGTTAATATTATTATTAAAAAAGGCACCTACCCCAAAAGTCAGGGTACCTAGGGTTTTTTAGGGGTTTTTCCCATGAGCAGCCCTCAAGCGTCTCCTTGCTACTAAGCATTACACATTGTTGATTTCCTATTTTTAAAATTTTGTTAGCCTTGTTTACACGCAAAACCTTCACAATAACACACACTCACACACATACACACATACATTCTTTGTTTTGTCCTGTGCTGTCTATAACTACTTTCTGAGTTCTAATTCCGCCGAGGTCGACTTTGCCTTTCACCCTTCCGGGGTCGATAAAATAAATACAACTTGAATAAATACCAGTTGATGTAATCGACTCATCCCCTCCCCCAAAATTGCCGCCCTTGTGGCAAAATTTGAAACCATTATTATTATCATTATCATTATTATTATTATTATTATTATTACATTCACTGAGATGATTGTATCGTTCACAACCAGATATAAAAGATGGAATTATGGGATATAATAACATAAGTCTACGCTAATTTGTAACAAAGGGTGAGTGTGTGTGTGGTGGGGGAGGCACTGACTATAAATCAGACTTCAGGTGTATATATATATTTGTGTGTGTGTGTGTAAGTGTGTATGTATGTATATATGTATATGTGTGTATGTATGTATGTGTATCCGCATAAATGGGTGTATAGAGTTGTGAGTGTATGTATGCATGCATAGTGTATGTATGTGTGCGTGTGTGTGTGTGTGCATGCGCGCGCGCGTGTGGGTATATAAAGATTATTGAGATAAATTGGAAGCAAATTGTCTGTCGCTGCTTTATTTCCACTGTGTGCATATGTGTGTGTATTTGTGAGTGTGTGTGTGTGTGCGTGTGTGTGTGAGTCTATGTGTGTGAGTCTATGTGTGTGAGTATGTGTGTGTGAGTGTAAGTATGTGTATTGTACGTATGTATTTACATGTGTGTGTGTGTGTGTGTGTGTGTGTGTGTGTGTGTGCAGAGATAGATGGATAGATAGATACACAAAGAGAAAGAGACAGAGTGAGAGAGAAAGAAATTAGAGGATTTTTCAATTAATGTATCTAAAATTTCCATTAATTACATATCTGTTCACACACGCATTCATAGTAATACACACACTTACACAAGAAAACACGCGAGAACACGAGCATATATATATACACATTTATAGATTTCAATAGATTTCTAGGATAAGGCAGCAATGTGTGTATTGTGTGTGTGTGTGTGTGTGTGTGTGTGTGTGTGTGTGTGTGTGTGTGTGTGTGTGTGTGTGTGTGTCCATGCAATTCTCTAGAATGCTAAATGATTTCACAGAAAATCCTCCTCTATCTCCTGCACACACACACACACACACACACACATACACATGCTCACTGACACACACACATACGCACACGTATACACGCTTACACACACATACATTCATACACACACTGATATATATATATGAATACATACATACATAAATAAATACAAGCAGCCATACACATGTGCATACACACACATACATAGCAACATGCTTGTAAATACCTACACACATACATATATACATACACACGCATACATGCATGCATACACATATACATACATTCGTACACACATAAATACACAGCGACATACATGCATGCATATATAAAAATACATACATTCATGCACACATACTTTCACAAACACATATACATAATATATATATATATATATATATATACACACATATATATACACACTAACACTATTGTGGATTTAAAACCAAACATTAGTTTATCTCACAAAGCACATACACATCTATATGTATATGTGTATATATATATATATATATATATATATATATATATATATATATATATATATATATATATATATAATTATGTTCATGTATGTATGTTATATATATATATATTAATATACATATATATATATATATATATATATATATATATATATATATATATATATATATATATATATATATATATATATATATATAAATATATATATATATATATATATATATATATATATATATACTATGTACATTGCCGAACATACTGAGTATACCCACACATGCCCATACATATATACATACACACATACATACATTCATACTCATGAACATACACTGACATACCCACACACGTGACTACACTTGCACACACTTAACGGGAATTTAAAAGCCAACCTTCGTTTATCTCACAAAATCTAATTTCAGCAAATTTTATTTTCATTTTCATATTTATTCCTATTTATCACATAAAAATGTATTTAATAGTTGAGATCGATAACTAGCGATATCAATGATATATCAATACTATTAAAACAATTTTTACAACATTATAAAAAATATATATTTCTCGCTGAAATGCAGCTAATTTCCCACATAAAAGCAAATGCGTGCTAAAAGCAAATCTATAAATTAAAAGCTTGTGAAGTGTTCAGTGGGTAGGTGTGGGTATGTAGGTAAGACGCTTGTTTCTCAACCATGTGATTTCATGTTCAATCTCATTGTATGCCACCTTCGATAAGTGTTTTCTACTGTAGCTGTGGGGCGACCAAAACACTTCCATGTGAATTTGGTGTTGTTGACACTCCGTCGCTTACGACGTCGAGGGTTCCAGTTGATCCGATCAACGGAACAGCCTGCTCGTGAAATTAACATGCAAGTGGCTGAGCACTCCACAGACACGTGTACCCTTATCATAGTTCTCGGGGATATTCAGCGTGACACATAGTGACAAGGCTGGCCCTTTGAAATACAGGCACAACAGAAACAGGAAGAAAGAGTGGGAGAAAGTTGTGGTGAAAGAGTACAGCAGGGTTCGCCACCATCCCCTGCCGGAGCCTCGTGGAGCTTTAGGTATTTTCGCTCAATAAACACTCACAACGCCTGGTCTGGGAATCGAAACCGCGATCCTATGACTGCGAGTCCGCTGCCCTAACCACTGGGCCATTGCGCCTC
>NC_142945.1:47724177-47741677 GCF_046866305.1 Octopus bimaculoides | reverse complement strand
ACATTTTCCTTCATCAGCTACCCCCGTTTTAACACCGGCGTTTCGAAGAGTTAGGCAGGACGTATCGTTAAAACGGCTCTTTCCATGGACCGCAAATTAAATTTGTATACACAAATTAAACCTGTGCCATGGAGGAATGTAGTGACGGACAAAAAACAAGACAGGAAAACAAACGGAAAAGAAAACAAGACAGGAAAACAAACGGAAAAGAAAACAAGACAGGAAAACAAACGGAAAAGGCTATGCGGTCAGACGTGAAAAATTATGTGTATATGAATGCTGTGAGGCACGAACTTGAAAGTGGGGACGAAGTAAGTTCGCGTGTTTGCTCGGCGATAGCCAAGGAAGAAAAGGATTAGTGACCGGAAGCATGTGACCATGCAGGGGTAAGGGAGAGAGAGAGAGAGAGTGGTAGAGGGAGAAACAGAGGGAGGAAGTAGAAGAATAGGTGAGCAACGAGAGAAAGAGAGGAATATAGTAGTAACAGAAGGAAGTACGAGGCGGAAAGAGAGAGATATAGTAGTAACAGAAGGAAGAATGAGAGGGGTAAAGATGGAACAAGTATGTAACGGGCGACAACAAAATATCCGGATACTTATTTAGCAGACCTCGTATATATATATATATATATATATATATATATATATATATATATACAGTTAGCTACATACACCCCGGACAAATATAAGACGCATTGTATTCATGCGTGTCAATATGCGTTCCTCCTACATTACAATTTAATCACAAAACGAGACGTCAAGGGAGATAATTTATTGAGTCGAAAATGTTTCCCTTTACGAACTTTAACTACTATTTCTAATTAAATTATCAATTAATTACCTTTTCTGGCGCCACTGCATTTATTTTATGAACATCCTGTATATAAATACATATATGTATATATACATACATACATATATATATATATATATATATATATATATATATATATATATATATATATATATATATATATATATACATATACATATATATATATATATATATATATACAGACACACATATATATACACACACATATACATACACGTGCACAGACACACACGTACACTCACACACACATATATACATACATATATATGTATGTATATATATTCATATATATATATATATATATATATATATATATATATTTATATATATATATACATACATAAAGGGAGAGGGATAGATAGATAGTTATACGTACAAAGTTTTCTAAATACCTTTATATGTGTGTGTATGTATGTATGTATACATTCATACACAAATATTTATTCAAAAAATAAGTTATTCAAAACACTTCTTATTACAGTTATAATGTTTGAAATAAAATTCTTTAAAAAATTTCTTAATTATACATCAAAATAGTATTTAAAAATTATATTACCACAGCTCTTATGGGAAGAAATGCTTGTACAAGCGCTTTTCAATGTCTTTAGCTGTCTGATTACAAGTTACATGCATGCATGCAAACATACATACATACTATAGTGGAAGTAAGTAGCTTGCCCATATTTACAGTTGAAAAGATCTCAAAGATCGAAACCAGTACTGAAATGTTTTTTATAAAAGTATTTTAGCATTTTCTACCTTGTGTTTTTTTCATATATATATATATATATATATATATATATATATATGTATGTATACATGCGCTGTCTTCGTCTTTTGTTTTTTTGTGACTTCTCCCTATATATATATATATATATATATATTCATACAGAAATATATGCATACATACATGCATGCATACATACATACAAGCATACATACATACATACAAACATACATATATACATACATACATTACATACATACATACATACATACATACATACATGCATACATGCAGATATACTTATATATGCATGCTTGTATTTATAGAGTTTTTAAATGTTCTAGATCTCCATACAACTTGTACCTGCCGTAGCCTCCTCTGAGTGTGAGTCTATGTGTGTGTGTGTGTGTGTGTATGTGTGTGGTATATATATATATATATATATATATATATATATATATATATATATATATATACATACATATATGAGTATACCCCCTCTCCACACACACACAAACATTAACTATCTACCTCTTTCTGTGTGTGTGTGTATATATATATAATCTTGCAGGTATTTAGTAATTGAACGTTATTAATTTAACGTACAGAAAAATACATTCTTCCTCAGAAATAATTATAACTTGTGGCACAGACATCAGTCTGAGGTAGTATTTACTGTAACAAAGAAAAGGACAAGAAAGAACGAAAGATATGAATGGGAAAAGATACGATAAGAAACGAAAGGAAAGACAGAATGAAAGGCAGAAAACGATAAAGAATGAAATGAAAATGAATGAGCGACAGAATAAAATATTTAAAAAAAAAAAAAGAAACTCTAAAATGTCAGAATGTGCTCTTGTATTTTCTGTGACAGGTATCAGATTCTAGCAAAGATCGTGTGTCTTGGTGATGGTTCTTATTACAAGACACCTTTTTGATTTACTCTTTCTTTCGTTTCGACCAAACACAAAATGACGAAGCGACTTATTGTCACATTTTTCGCATTCCTTTTCTTGATTCTACTAATGTTTCTACTCTTTTTTCTTTTTTTTTTTTACTTTTCTTGGTCTTTCTTTCGAAATCGCGTGTGTATGTGTCTGTGTGTGTCTGTGTGTGTTTTGTTGTTTTGTTTTTCAAATAATAGCCATTTATTGTAGACGGACGTGGCCGTGTGGAAAGAAGTTTGTTTTCTAACTACGTCTGTTTTACGGGTTCAGTCCTGGGTTCAAATCCACTGCGCGGAATCTTGTGCAAGTATCTTCTACAATAGCCTCGTGTCCACCAAAACCAGCCACGATCATCCCTTCCGTTTTTTATTTGCAGGGAACCGAGAACAATTTCTAATACATATATATGTATTAGAAATATATATAAGTATATGATTTAAGACGATTTGGTTGCTATTTCTAGCCGATTCAGCAACCGGGTGGAAGAGCTCACGTGGTCTTGATTTCATTTTTGTTCTGTTTCTAAACTAAAACATATCTAACATATTTGTAATAGTAAAGTGGTTGTTAACAACATTTATAATAGTTGGTACATGTAAATAGTTAAGTAGGTAACATATTCATACTAGTTAAGTGGCTGATAACTACATTTTATGATGATTATTATGCGCGAATAACTAATGGCTGACGTCGTATAAAACGTAGGGAGCAGCAACGAGACTTATTCATTATTAGATATGTCATGAGACAGCGATCTGGCAGAAACGTTAGCACGCCGGGCGAAATGCTTGGCGGTATTTTGTCTGTCTGTGTTCTGAGTTCAAATTCCGCCGAGGTCGACTTTGTCTTTCATCCTTTCGGGGTCGATAAATTAAGTAGCAGTTAGGTACGTAATTTATCGACTCCGAAAGGATGAAAGGCAAAGTCGACCTCGGCCGAATTTAAACTCAGAACGTAGCGGCAGACGAAATACCGCTAAGCATTTCACCCGGCGTGTTAACGTTTCTTATTTCTTTATTGCCCACATGAGGCTAGACAGAAAAAGAGGTTAAGTCGAATAAATCGACCACAGTGCATAACTGGTACTTAATTTATCGACCCTGAATGGATGAAAGGCAAAGTCGACCTCGGCGGAATTTGAACTCAGAACGTAACGGCAGACGAAATACGGCTAAGCATTTCGCCCGGCGCGCTAACGTTTCTGCCAGCTCGCCGCCCACCGCCGAATTATATTCTACGGCCATCTATACCAAGGTCAATCAACACCTGGTTGGAGGATCTTAGGAATTGGTTCAATAACCAGCTGGAGACTACTTTGGAGAAGAACAACGTCAACACTTAGAGTGTGAAAGACATCTTTACACACCGTTCATTTTGGGTATTCTGGTTAATAGTGAAGGACAACTGGAGATCCGGGAGAGAAACCAAACTTTACTCTTGAGAGGGCAGAGAGAAAACAAGACGTTTTCAGAGTAACCTTTGGTGCCTTCGATCAAATACATGCATAACTCTGAGCACACCATTACCAGAACTACAACCACAACCACAACAGTGACTGCAACAGTGGTGTTGGTGGTAGTGGTGGTGGTGGTGGTGGTGGTGGTGGTGGTGGTGGTGATCGTCGTCGTGGTGATCGTGGTTGTGGTAGTGGTGGTGGTTGTAGTGGAGGTGCAGGTATTGTATGCCGGTGGTGAGGGTTGTTGTGGTGGTGGTAATGGTGACTGGTTTGATGTGATGAAAAATGATATAGTAGCGATGATGACGGCGGCGGCGGCGGCGGCGGTGGCCGTGGTGGTGGTGGTGGTGGTGGTGACGGCGGCGGCGGTGGTGATACAGTGTAGTTGCGTATGTAATAAGATGTAGGAGAGAAATGATGAAGTATGGATTGGGCGTTCGCCTGACAAAGAACAGGTGGGAAATCCGTGTGACGTGTGAATATGAACACGTGACGGCACCGTCTGAGCACGTTTATAGGCGTGTGTATGTGTGCAGGCGTGTATGTATGTATTCACGTATATCTTTAAATGTATGTATTTGCAATTAAGCATATATCTATGTCTGCAAGTATGTGTGTGTATGAGTGTGTGTGCCCGTGTGTGGTGTCTGTCTATCTATCTATTATATATGTGTGTGCGTGTGTGTGTGTGCTTGTGTGTGTGTGCATGTATGTATGAGTTTATATGAATAAACGTATATATACATACATATGTTTCTACGTACCTATGTATTATGCATATATATGTATAATGTACGTCTATATGTGTATTCACGCATATGTATATAGACACAGACATATATAATATATGATACAAAATATATATGTACACACACACACACACACACATATATATGTGTGTGTGTGAGAGAGAGAGAGATACATAGATCCATACATATATATGTATGTGTATGCGTGTGTGTGTCGATATTTACCGACAGCACCGTATGTGTGTGCATGTCTACATGCACCTGTGTGTATGTTAGTGCGTGTGTCTGTTAGTGTGTGTGTGTGTGTGTGTGTGTGTGAAGAGTTTGGAAAAGGTTGTGTGTCATAAAACTGATTTATGTATTAACAGCCACGCACTAACGCCCCCCCCCCCCTCAACCCCACCCTCTATATTATCCGTTCCTTCAACATCCATCCCAAAAATACTTATCGCCGCCTCTCAACATCTCTACCTGTGCCCCCACCCCCAGCCCTCGCCCCATACATTCATATACACCCTATATTCTTGCCCCCACCCCCATCCACCCCACCCCATCACCCTTAACCACCCACCCACGACCACCACCACCCACACGCAGCATGTTTATATCCAGAACAAAAGCTTATTCTTGCATCGCAGCTTATTTTTAGATTTAATTAACTCCATGTTTTAATGGAGGAAAGTCGAGTGGAAGTGGGGGTGAGCGGAAGGGTGAGCGGAAAGGTGAGTGGAGGGTGACAGGGGGGATGGTGGGGACAAGGGGTAGAGGGGTGCCCAAGTGTTTGTTGCTCTTGTGTGTCGTTATCTGCTGGTTTATATTGTATTTTAATTCTTGTTTAAATAGATGTGTTTATAATTAATTCTCAACCATTCTCTCTCTCTCTCCCTCTCTCTCCTCCTTTCTCGCGTGCGCGTGCACACACACACGCCCCCCCCCACACACACACACAAACACGTACACATGAAACATTATTATTAGATTTAAATTATTATTGGTTAATATTCGATTGAAGCGTAAATATTTTATTCGATTCGCATTTGTTTCAAATATAATCATATAAATTCCTCTTTTGCACAGGACGGATCTAATATACTACTCTTCTTCTTCTTCTTCTTCTTCTTCTTCTTATTATTATTATTATTATTATTATTATTATTATTATTATTATTATTATTATTATTATTATTATTATTATTATTATTATTATTATTATTATTATTATTATTATTATTATTATTATTATTATTATTATTATTATTATTATTATTATTATTATTATTATTATTATTATTATTATTATTATTATTATTATTATTATTATTATTATTATTATTATTATTATTATTATTATTATTATTATTATTATTATTATTATTATTATTATTATTATTATTATTATTATTATTATTATTATTATTATTATTATTATTATTAATACGAATCAAGACAGCGAGCTAGCAGAAACGTTAGCAAGCCGAGCAAATCACTTAGCGGCATTTTGTTCGTCTTTATGTCCTGAGTTCAAATTCCGCCGAGATCGACTTTGCCTTTCATCTTTTCGAGGTTGATAAATTAAGCACCAGTTACACACTGGGGTCGATGTAATCGACAAGCCTCCTCTCCCAAAATGTCAGGCCTTGTGCCTTTAGTAGAAAGGGTTATTATTATTATTATTATTATTATTATTATTATTGAGTGAGAGAGCAGTGCATGCCATCAAAGTGACACTGGGGTAAAATATACGAACCCCTTTATACCCATCATGACTACCTGTCTGATAAGGGTACACTAAGCACATGCATCACAACCATATATGCGCGACATGGTGACCTCGTATCAAGATAAACAGCACACGACCTTGCAGGTGGGGCCCAGTTAGAATTTTCCTCAGGTCGAGTAGCCCATTCCGTTCAAATGGTCTTTAAATAAGGGTTGTTCAAGGATGTTGAAGGAAACACCCATGTTTCCAAAGGTGAATTATTCAAACCCCAAAGAATTCCTCTCAACACATGGCTATGATGCTCCCCCACTACTTCTGCTCATGATCAGAGATGCACATATCGTCAGCCACCAAGGGACATGCTCAACTGGTTAAGGTCAAACAACTGACAAGCAAATCTGTGGTATTGAGCAGAATATTTGCTGTAGCCCATCTTTATTATTACTATT
Source organism: Octopus bimaculoides (assembly GCF_046866305.1). NCBI lineage: Eukaryota > Metazoa > Mollusca > Cephalopoda > Octopoda > Octopodidae > Octopus > Octopus bimaculoides. Next base: position 47,734,795 of record NC_142945.1, on the reverse strand, counting down.
ATTATTATTGTTATTATTATTATTATTATTATTATTATTATTATTATTACTATTATCGTCTTTGAAAAAGTATGTTTGTTCTTTGGAGCGACAAGGACCATCTAGCCGTCCTTGAGAACGACTGATGACCTGCGGAGTGATTTTGTCTAAAGTGAAGAATTGCGCCTTGTTGCTCTCATCCTCTCTCACGTCCGTGACCCTCTTAAGTCCAGTGGCAAGACCAGTTGAGGACGACAGGGGTTGGAGACAGATCCAGTGGATGACCAAGATGTTTTTACTTGCCTCGTCTAGCTAGCTCTCTGCCCTCTACAATGCGTTGCAGTAACTGTCTTCCTCTCCGTTGAACTATGAACGTTTCTTCATCAGAGGTCGCCGGATCCAGTCTTTACATGCGCAGGTAGGCAAACCCTGTTATGCTAATTAGCCCATTGGTGGGTCTCTGACAGGTGCTACTACACCAGGTCAGAGAAGACCTCAGGATAATAATGGCAAAGAGGTAGTTCCATGTTCATCAAAACGCTGAAACATCCAAACCAAGGCTCCACGATCAGGTGTGCTTTAAGGTTATACCTGGGACAAACGCACATATATATATATATATATATATATATATATATATATATATATATATATATATATATATGTATGTATGTATGTATGAATGCTTGTATATATATATATATATATATATATATAGAGAGAGAGAGAGAGAGAGAGAGAGAGAGACAGAGAGAAAAGGGGTTTCTATGATAGTGTATAGAGGAATATATTATTTAAAACAGTTCCAACTTTGTCTGCTTTATTTATGTTTTATTTATATTCTTATAAAATTAATGTGGGATATAGAATATGGAATATATAATATAAATAGTAAAATGAAATGAAGTATTGAATGTCTTATTGAATATATGAAATATTGAGTATTAAATATATATATAGGGGCTAGTATACTTTCCTGCTTCATAGCAGTCTGACAGGGTGACGTGCTCGTGTATATGTAATATGATGGATAGAGATACATATAGAGAGGAGAGGATGTGGGACGTGAAAGAGGGTGAAAGAAATAATGAAGGAATGTGTGTGTATGTGCGTGTGTGTGTGAGTGTGGGCGCGGATGCGCACGCGTGTTAAATGCTTTCGGCTGGGAATGAATTCGCTGAGGAAACTGTCACGGACTACTGGGGTTTTTATAAGATAAGATAATGATTTAAGCTTTCCACACGCATATATATACTTGCACACACACATACACATATAGTAGACACATGTGTATACACTCTCGACATAAATATATAACGAATGGATGGATATATAACATGTGTAGCAGAAATGCTGAAATAAATATTTGTATACTTGCGTACTGGTGTATATACACACTTAAATATACATACACACACATACTTCAATATACAGATATATCTCCAGTCATATACATACATATATATATATACATACACACACATACACACACACATATATATATATAGTCATGATATATATATATAGTCATGATATATATATATATATATATATATATATATATATATATATATATATATATATATATATACTATATACATATATATATATATATATATAGTTATGGTATATTCCGTTAAGAACGTAACATTTCAGTATATTAACTTATCTACACTCATACATATGTATACATACATACAAAGACACAGACTTAAATATGTAGACACATTTACACTGACACACAGACACACACACACACACACACACACACACACACACACACACACACACACACACACACACACACACACACACACACACACACACACACACACAAACAGACGCATAGATGAAATTCTTGGCGAGGGTACTTAACAAAGTCCAACATCTGACATACCTTATTGTTTCTGTAAAACTTCCATTAAAAGAGGTGCTAATAATTGCATTGGCATGTTCTCATCCCCATCACAGATGCCAAGTTAATGAGCCGGAAATAACAACAACAACGGCAATAATAATAATAATAATAATAATAATAATAATAATAATAATAATAATAATAATCGTATATATGCTTATGGGGGCCAGTATGTAATGTGTGCAATGATGTACTGCGTATATAAATAATGGATTTGCGGTGTGCAGCTGAAAAGAAAGACAGCCGTCTAAGTCCTGTCTTGGAACCCCACACAAAATCCTGAAATACCTGACTTCCAAGAGTATGTTACCTTTCAAAAATTATTCTAAGACTGGTGGGACTGCATAGTTTATTTCCAGCTTGCAAACATCCGACCCCACTCCTGTTGCACTGCCAAATCAAGGTTTTGGGGAAGTTATCTCTGTGCTGAAAGTTCTGTGGGCTTCATCGAGCTCTCAGATTTGTGATTCTCATTTCTTTATTGCCCACAGGGGGCTAAACATAGAAGGGACAAACAAGGACAGACAAAGGTATTAAGTTGATTACATCGACCCCAGTGCGTAACTGGTACTTAATTTGCTAAATACCAATGCGTGATTTGAGAGTGGTTTTAGTGCTGTTTTTTAGCAGATCGAGATACTTCAAAGCATCATTGTGAGCTTGACAGTGATTAATTTCTGTTGTGCTTATGATCACAAGCAATCCAGCCGTGACTGTCCCGTCTATAAACAAACGTAGTTTACAACCGGGATCACGTTACCCAACGTATGGTTCCTTTCTTAGGACGGTAAGCTGTAAGTTGAAGCGGATTTAGCTGTTATTTCTAGTAAAACAAACTATATATCTACTATACCGCCTAAAAATAATTTCAGCAAAACGAGTTTCTTGGTCACGGTTTCGAATCACAGAAAGGTACAGCTTACTTTTAAAACATTACTAAAGTAATTTGTAGGCATAGGTTGAACGCAATTCCATCACCCTCTCCCTTATTTCTCTCTCTCTTTCTCTCTCTCTCTTTCTCTTTCTCTCTTTCTCTCTTTCTCTATCTCTCTCTCTATCTCTCGTTACACCAGCGTCTCCAAACCCCCGCCTTGTTCATCCCTTATCAAAATACTCCCTTGTGCCTCTGTCATGCGCAATTAACAAGTCATTATTAAGTTCTGTCTGTGTGTCGCCACATATCAAGGTTCCAGATAAAAGGGATCGCTTTGAAGTCGGCGAATGCAAATCGCTGTTGTTATTGCTGATGACGACGATGATGATGATGATGATGAAGACGGACGATGACGACGAAGAAAACGACAATGACTACGACGGCGACGGACGATCGTGATGATGATGATGATGATGACGAGAATAACGATGACGACGACGATGACAATGGTGGTGATGATGATGATGATGATGATGATGATGATGATGATAATGAGGACGAGGAGGACGAGGAGGAGGAAGAGGTGGAGGACGAGGAGGAGGAGGACAAGGACGAGGACGAGGAGGTGCAAGAGGAGGAGGAAGAGGAGGAGGACGAGGAGGACGAGGACGAGGAGGAGGAAGAGGAGGAGGACGAGGAGGTGCAAGAGGAGGAGGAAGCGGCGGAGGACGAGGAGGTGCAGGACGGGGAGGAGGACGAGGAGGAGGACGGGGAGGTGCAAGAGGTGGAGGACGAGGAGGAGGAGGACGAGGAGGACGGGGAGTGCAAGAGGTGGAGGACCGAGGAGGAGGAGGACGAGGAGGAGGACGAGGAGGAGGACGAGGAGGTGCAAGAGGTGGAGGACGAGGAGGAGGACGAGGAGGACGAGGCCGACGGCGGAGGACGAGGACGAGGCGGTGCAAGAGGAGGAGGAAGAGGAGGAGGACGAGGAGGTGCAGGACGGGGAGGTGGACGAGGAGGAGGACGGGGAGGTGCAAGAGGTGGAGGACGAGGAGGAGGACGAGGAGGACGAGGACGAGGAGGAGGACGAGGCAGGAGGTGGAGGGACGAGGAGAAGGTGGCAGGAGGAGGAGGAGGTGGAGGAGGAGGAGGGTGGCGGGAGGAGGAGGAGGTGGCTGAGGAGGTGGAGGAGGAGGTGGAGGAGGTGGAGGAGGAGGTGGAGGGCGGGAGGAGGAGGAGGTGAGGACGAGGAGGAGGTGGAGGACGAGGTGGAGGACGACGACGACGACGACGACGCACGATGGTGGCTGATGATCGATCGATGATGATGAAGCTGATGAAGATGATGAGAGATGTGGGTGGTGGTGGTGGTGATGGTGGTGATGGTGGTGATGGTGGAGGAGGCTGCATTGATGTTGATGCTTGACGACGATGTGTCTTCCTTTGTCTCTCCATCTACTTCTCTCCACTACCGCTAATCCTTATTTCCCTCCTCCTCTTCTGCCTCCACCCTCTCCTCCTTCTCTTATCTAATCTTCTGGCATTCTTCGACAGAATTATAAAAATATGTTCTTTCGTTTGAAATATTCCACATGTGGCTGACCAATTTCTGCTGTTTATCTCAAAACCACACAAACATCAGCTTGGGAGTTTTGCTCACACACACACACACACACACACACACACACATATATGCACAAACGCACAAAGATATGCGTTAACACACATATATATATCACACATGCAAGAGAAGAGAACCAAAGAACATATTCACTTATATATATATATATATATAATATATATATATATATATATATATATATGATAAATGACAATATATTTGTAGGGTGTATATATATATATACATACACACACACACATACACACACATGTATATATATATATATATATATATATATATATATATATATATATATATATATATATATATATATATAGGCGTGAGCACAGATGCAATTATTATTTATAGGTTCTAAAACTTATATCTATTCCGGGTGTTTGGACACCAAAAATAATCCGAATACCAAATATAGCCACTTAAGTCCCCCCCCTCCCCCCTCCCCCCCCCAAAAAAAACGTAGACACACACAACTTTCTCATATTCTTGCAACAAATCACATAAAAAATGTCACTTGTATCTCTTTTACGTCTTTCCGTTATTGGACTGTGGCCATGCTGGGGCACCGCCCCGAAGGGTTTGGTCGAACAAATCGTACTTGTGTCCTTTTGTTTTTTAAGTATCGTACTTTTTCTATCTGCTTTCTTGAAGAACCATTAATTTACGGGGACAAGCGGTTGTACATACATACACATACACATACATACATACATACTTAAAAATCTCGACCCCGTCGGTCATAAATGACCATGGGTGCACCTAAGAGGTTCCCCTCCAGGGAACAAGTCTGGGAGGAAGGTCGCCCTACCGTCGAACGCACAACCAAGGGTTGTTTTCACGGAAGACCAGCAGTCGCCCATGCATACCAGCCTCCCCTCAGCACGCCACCAAGTTATCCAAAAGAAAGGCAAAGGGGCCGATACAGAGCTTGGCTGCCAGTAATGTCGTAACTCATTTCTACAGCTGAGTGAACTGGAGCAACGTGAAATAAAGTGTCTTGCTCAAGAACGCAACACGCAGCCCGGTCCGGGAATCGTACTCACAACCTCACGATCGTAAGCTCGACGCTCTAACCACTGAGCCATGCGCCTTCACATACATACATACATACATACATATATGCATACATACATTCATATACACACACACTCCAGTGAAGGAGCCATGGATCTAGGTTAGAAACCGGCTCTTTATTGGCAAGAAATCTTGAAATGAAACTGAACAACGACGTACATACATACATACATATATAAAGGTGAAGATCAGCGGATGTTAACAGAATACTAAAGATCAGCGAAAAAAAATACCTCCGCTGAACTATTGAGGAGTCTGCAACTACTCTATCCAGCATACAAGTTCTGGTTTATACCTGTAATTATTGGAGAATTGAGATATGTAAAACGCTGCCGAAATGTCAGCCTTAAGAAATTAGTCTTCTCATAATGCAGGGAAATAATTGCACAATTAATTATCTACACGCCTGAAGAAGTACGTTGCGCAGAAACAATTGTAGTGACTGAAAATAATGTCCAACTGTATACTTCTTGCTGACTCCAAATTCTTCCACGCATACATATATTCCTATATGCTCACATACACACACATACACATAGAGTTTGACAGACACACACACACAAACACACATACACACATGCACACACACGTTGACTGATACATACGGCTGTATAGATGCCGTATATGAAAATGTAACAAATAGCAAAAGTCAAATAAAGAATTGACTGACGTACCGGCCAAAGAAAAGAAAAATGTAAGAAAATATTGAATAAAATAGATGCTGAATGTAAAATATAATGTAATTATATAGGTTATCAGATAAATTTAGCTGTAAAACTCATACTTTTGCTGCCGCTCTTATTATGAATCTTATAACCTCTTGTCATTCATCATATTCACATGTTATTTCGTTATTTCTACAATGCCAGACGATCCTGTCGTCTGCTAAAATTAGAAAAACGCTAACATAAAACACACAGACATGCATACACGTACGCACATATACGCATACACACACACACAATCACACGCACTCATGCACATCATATATACATACTATGTATGTGTATGTGTGTACATATATATATATATGTATATATGTATATATATATATATATATGTGTATATATGTATATACACGTGCGTGTATGTATGTATATATACTTCTATAACAGTACATACACACACACACAAACACACGCACACCAAGACACACACACACACACATATTTATTTATATATATAACTCACGCATTTATAGATGTACATACACATGTATTAGTATATGTGTGTGTGTGTGTGTGTGTGTGTGTGTGTGTTTATATGTGTGTATGTATATACGTGTTGCTACGTTGTCATTTATTATCTGATCACCATCATCGTCGTCATCATCATCATCATCATCATCATCATCATCATCATTATCATCATCACGATCGCTATCATCACTGTTTTATAAACACTTTTTTTTTACTGGAATTACTTTCTAAAATTATCGAATTTCTTGAGAAGATACGAACTTCGTAGAGGACAGGTATGCACACGCGTACACACACACACACACACACACACACACACACACACACACACACACACACACACACAACTACGCACCGACACACAATCTTAGAGATCTAGAAAACTTAATTCTTACTGTGTTACTATATGTGTGTGTATGTGTGCGATTGTGTGAGTGAAATCGTGCTTGTGTGTTTGTATGTATACGTGTGTATATTAGTGCGCTTAAGATCAACAGCGTTTCTAACAGAGCAACGACACTTCCCAATATACGCAGATATATACACACGTACACAAAAATCCAACTGACTTTACTACACACAATGACGGCCCATCATATATATACATACATACACACACACATGTATACATACATATATATAAAGAGAGAGAGAGAGAGAGAGAGAAGAAGACGAAGAAGAAGAAGAAGAAGAAGAAGAAGAAGAAGAAGAAGAAGAAGAAGAAGAAGAAGAAGAAGAAGAAGAAAGAGAGAGACAGTTGGAGAAAAAGTATATATATATATATATGTACATATACATACACGCATGACATACAAGTATATACGTTTGTTTGTGTGTGTGTTTGTGTGTGCGTGTGTATGTGTATGTGTATGTGTGTGTGAATATATGTATGTATGCATGTATGATTTGATACAGTTTTCTTAACTTCCGGTTGGCAGGAGATGACGATTGACTTCTTCCTATTACATGTCGTAAACTTCCTGTAGATTTTGAACAACTTCCGGTCGATATCCCAAACAGCTCGCGCATTAACGACAACAACGTGTCATGTAGATGGCATTACTTGTCAGCATAAAGTGACTTCTTAATCGTAACCACACACAGACTGTTTAGACCATAAACTGTCCTCTTTCAATATGGCGCACAATCTTGTAGCGAATCTCAGTTCTAGGTTATTCAGATACCCAAAACGGGCTGTATGTGAGGCAGGAGTGTACTCCAGACGTTGAACCAAACTGATTTGCAATGTTTTTGTGCTCTGATGGATCACATCCCTACTTCTCAACATAGTCACCATTTCTCTCAATAGCAATGTTCCACCTTCGAATGAGAGCATGTATCCCTGTCCCATAAAATTCTGTTCACAGTTCTTTGAGCCACTTCTTCACTACAGTTTTCACTTCCTCGTCACTGGAATAATTTAGCGCCTTCAGACTATCATCTCTTCGGCCCTATGAAAGAAGGTTTGAGAGGCAAACATTATTCCAGTGACGAGGAAGTGAAAACTGTAGTGAAGAATTGGCTCAAAGAACAGTCAACAGAATTTTACGGGGCAGGGATACATGCTCTCATTCGAAGGTGGAACATTGCTATTGAGAGAAATGGTGACTATGTTGAGAAGTAGGGATGTGATCCACAGAGGACCAGCTTCATTTTGATGTATGATACGTGTTCCTGTGTTGATAATTATACCTGTCCTAAACAAAATGGTATTACCTTTTGACTCACCCTCGTACATTTCTTGTGCACATACTTTTGTTGTCCGTTAATTTTACTCATTTATCTGAATTCATTCGTTATTTGAATTAACTCTGTGTGTGTGTGTGTGTGTGTGTGTGTGTGTGTGTGTGTGTGTGTGTGTGTGTGTGTGTGTGTGTGTGTGTGTGTGTGTATGTATCCATGTATGTATGTATTTATTTAAATGTGTGTATGCATTTATGTTCTTGTTTGTCTCCGCCACCGCTTGACAGCCGGTGTTGGTTTAATTATGTCGTAGTTACTTAGAGGTGTGACATAGAAGACCGATTAAATAAATACTAGGCTTTAATAAACAAATTCTGGGTCGATCAATTCAAAACCCTTCAAGGCGGTGCCCCAGCATGGTTCAATGAGAAAAAAAGCCATATACATACATACATACATACATATATACACAATGCGGTTCATTTACTTTCCGTCTCAAAAGATTCCGGCCAACCTGGAGCTATTGCAGAAAACACTTGCCCAAGGTGCCATGAAATGAGGCTGAACCCAGGACCATGTGGCTGGGAAGAAAGCTTCTTATCACACAGCCCCGCCCATGTATGTATGTATGTATGTATGGATGGATGGATGGATGGATGGATTTTTATGCAAATATTTGAAATAAAGGGGTTATCTTTGTGATCTGAAAGACCAATATTTGTTCTTGACAGGAAGTCAGAAGGAACAGAGGGTTCGCGATAATGGCAGCTCATTATTGTTTTCTTTTTTTCTTTACAAGTTTTGGTTGGAATTATCAAGAAGAAAGAAACATGTGTTAATGATTTTAGGAACTTCACACACCCCCATCTACCCCCTACCCCAAACACACAAACATGGAACATAACCAAAGTGTCAACCTCCAAGATTATTAGGGACTAAGAAAACCCTGCGTTATTCGCCCTCTTTTTCTCCCTGAAGAATATAAAATAGAATTTATAAAATAGCTGACATAATGCTTTGTGGTATTAAGTTACGGATTTTTACACTCAGAGTTCAAATCTCGACGTGGACGGATAAGATGATTATGAATTTAGCGCTGGCTGGGAGGGAAAGGTGTTGTAATTTAAATCAACCCGATTATTTCCTAAAAGTATGTGATTTTGTGTCCGGCGACCTGGCCTCGATCGTTTTTTGAGCCTCGTTAAAAAAAAAAGAAAGAAAGAAAAATTTTTTAAATGCATTGTTGGATTTCTGACAGTTGTTTACATTCTGGGTTCAAACCCGGTTGAGGCCAACTTTGCCTCATACCCCGACCCTATAATATCAATATATATAATATCAATATATATATGACGGGCTTCTTTCACTCACAAGGCTTTGGTCGGTCCGTGGCTATAGTAGAAGACATTTACCCAAGGTGCCACGCAGTGGGACTGAACCCTGAACCATCTGGTTGGTAAGCAAGCTACTTACCACACAGCCACTCCTGCGCCTATACTGAAAAATATTTAAGCTAATCTTTTAAACTTTCCCCTTTCTTCTTTAGTATTTCATTGTAATCTTATATTCTGGTTTCTATATTTTCCCGACGGCTCAAAGAAACAAATAGAAAATATAATGTGCGCGCGCGTGAATGTGTGCGTCCGTGTGCGTGTGTGTGTGTGTGTGTATGTCTGTGTCTGTGTCTGTGCATTATCGTTACGATGATATTGTATATAAAGCTGGAGTATTTATATCTGACTTTGCTTTGCATAGTGTTTTGACTAAAATCTATAGATACATGCTGTCATACAGTATAACACAGACATATGTGTACATTAAATACTACACACACACACACACACATTTATATATATATATATATATATATATATATATAAGTAAACGAGTGGAAATTTTACCGGTGAGTGTGTTAAGTTATAAGGCACTAAAAGAGAATGACTCTCCCCAGACACAACAGAATATGCTTCAACACACGAACTCCCATAAAGAATCTTGCAAACCAAATCCAAAAACGAAATACTTATACATATATATATATATATATATATATAGTATTTCTATGCTATATTTATATATAGTAATTCTAGTGCAACTAATAATCGTACAAGCTGGCATCGATTAAAAAAGCGGAGAAATGATGCTCATAATGACGACGACGATGATGATGATGATGATGAAGATGATGAAGATGACGACGACGACGATGAAAGTGGTGGTGAGGGTGATGGTGAGGATAGTGGTGGCGGTGG
>NC_142945.1:47719177-47721677 GCF_046866305.1 Octopus bimaculoides | reverse complement strand
CTACTTCAAAGCAGTATAGCTTTCAGCTGTGCAGATCTGGCAAGGTCTCCTCTATGGCGGTTGTAAGGAATTAATTTTGATGATCTAACGGGAGCGACAACACCCAGGAACAACAATGTAATTTCAAGTAGAAAGTAAAAAATAGTCTGTAATGAAAGTGACTACCTAAGTAAGTTAATTGTTTACAGAGATAAAGATACGTCCCGAGAGGGCTAGCGAGAAACTAAACAAAATTACATCGGAATGAGAAAGAGTACATTCAAGGATCATTACTTTACTTTTAACCATTAATCTATATTTAGTTATGACTGGAAAAAATGAGAAACGTCACAACGTTTTCAAAATATATATGGGGCCTAGAACATCACCGTGTGGAAGACTTATATATTGAATGGTTATTTGTTGAATGCATCACGTTCTGTATATGTGGAACGCGAGGAACATATAATAGCTTTTATCGTTTTATCTCCTACTTGTTTCAGTCATTGGACTGCGACCATGCTGGAGTGCTGCCTTGAAACGTTTTTAGATTGGAACTTATTCTAACGGTTTCTTTTTCCGAGCCGTTAAGCTAGGAGAACGTAAACAGACCAACGTCAGTTATAAAGTAGTGGCAGTGGGGAATGACAAACACCGACGCAAAGTCACATGTATACATGCGCGCGCACACACACACACGCACGCACACACCTAATACATAAACACACACTCATACATACACACACACTCATACATACACACACACTCATACATACATACACACACACTCATACATACACACACATGCACTCACGTTTACATATAAACGATGAGCTTCCGCACAGTTTCCGTCGGCCAGATTCACTTGAAATGCATTGACCGGCTGGGACTATAATAGAAGATATTTATCCAAGTGTTCGCGCAGTGTGACCTGAACCGGAAAACACGTGGTTGCAAAACGAGCTTCGTCACTACGCAACCATACCTGCACCTATATTCTTCTATTCCTAGAATCTTTTATCCGTATATTCTTTTATTTGTTTCAGTGACTGGACTGCAGCCATGCTGGAGCATCGCTAGGGATTAGAAGACAGCTGTAAACTGCATAACTATGCTAATAAGTTATTCTGCGCCGGGCGAAATGCTTAGCGATATTTCGTCTACCGTTACCTTTTGAGTTATACATACATACATGCACACATATATATATGATGGCCGTCCACTCGTGACGGAGGAAGACCATTGCTGACCTTCAGGAACATTGTGCGCTCTAGGACTAACTTATATTTTGCATTTGCGGCTCCGTTGGTGACTCTTAGCCTTACACAGCAAACCAAGCTTTCCCCATTCACTAAACCAGCAGTGCGCTTTCGAGAAGAATATGAGCTTTCTCAAAAGTATCGACCCCCTCCTTAAACTGCTTCCTCCATCTGTGGAGATGACAGGCATTGTTCTCCCAGTTAGTCTCCTGCATATCACAGGCCTTTAATGAGGATTTGACACAGTCCTTAAATCGCAGTATATACATACATACATACATACATCGTTTGTAACAGATGTACAGATGTAACCGCAGCCGAACAGTCGACTGGAAAAGAGTACTCAGTACTTGATAAATGCCAAAAAAAAGGCGTGTTATTTTATTCGATAAAATCGATATTTACGGAATGGTAATGTTGCGTCATTTATATTCCTTCGCCCACCACCCACCTCCATCAGATCCTACCCTGCCCCGATCTCACACATTCTTTAAACTGCTTTTTGATGATTATTCTAAAAAAAATTTATTTATTTTTATTCGTATTATTTCTTAATTAGTAATGTCTTTAACTTTAGATTTTGAGCGTTAAATTATTTTTATGGTAAAAATTATCATCAATAATTTTAAAATTTTACATTTTATCTTCTACTTATCAAATTCTTCGAATTTTGTTGCTCATTTTCCTCCATCCGTGAATGATTTACCTTAGTCTGTCACTCTTACGCAGTTCGTAAAAGACTTACACATACACACACGCACGCACACGCACACACACACACACACACACACTGAAGCATCCTTATAACTAGGTCACAGATATATATTCTATACAATTGGAAATGTATTCAAATACGCATGAATATATGTACATATACATAACTACACGCACACACACACGCAGCACCCTGGCGCATACACACACACACACACACACACACACACACACACACACACACACACACACACGCGCGCGCGTAAATATGTGTATGTATATATATATATATATATATATATATATATATATATATATATATATATATATATATATATATATATATATCCCAAAACATTTTTTCTCTCTCGGTATTTTTCGTTCTCTCACCGATTTTTTTCCTTTTAACCCTTTCTATATGGAGTGTTCAAAAAGTCTCTCCGCAGTAAGTATCTAATGGGTTTTCGGGTAAGTCTTGTACACTGATACTTTTACTTGCTTCCCAGAAGAAAAAAAAATGTCTGGCTGTGTTAAACCAGTATCAATGT
>NC_142945.1:47704177-47709177 GCF_046866305.1 Octopus bimaculoides | reverse complement strand
ACGTAGATACATAGATACATACATATATACACATACACGTACGTACGTACATGCATATATACGTACATATATACACATACACGTACGTATGTACATACGTACATGCATACATATATACACACACGTACATACATACATACATACATACACATGCGGGCACATACATACATATGGCGGGGTGGGTTTGAGAGTTTATCTTTCAAACAGGTGCTGCCCAAGAAACAAACAAACACACAAACAAACAAAGGCAACTTAAGAAACAGAGAAAGAATTAAGTCGGAATAAAGGAGCCGAAAATGCCAAATGTCAACGTATGTCTTCAGAATATCCATTTTCTGGCAAGTAAGAGGACTGATTCCCTGATAGATTGTGGGTAATTATGGCGAAATCTCAGAGGACCTCGTGTTACCACACACCCTACTATACTAGATGGAGATTACTGTTTCATCTATTTCACAAACACACACACACAAGCACACACGCACACACACACACACACACACACACACACACACACATGTATATATACATACATACATACATACATACATACATACATACATACATACATATATATACACACACATATTTATATATTTGTATACATGTATGTATTTATTTAAACATATTTGTGTGTGTATATATGTAAATATATAAGTATTAATATCTGTATGTGTATATACATGTACACACGCATATATATATATATATATATATATATATATATATATATATATATATACACACATGCAGACATGTTTATACACATACACTAATCATATAGATAGATATACTCGTAAATACGTGCATTTATATATATATTTATATATGTGTGTATATGTATATATATATATATATATATATATATATATATATATATATATATATATATACACATATGTATAGTTTATGAACGAAAGTGGTGTCAATTAGACCCAGAGGTTTCAGGTAATACTGAGTAAGTGCTGTGGATAGACCATAGTTAAGCTCCAGGTTCGGTAATTATGCGAATGAGGAGTCCAACGTAGGTCATATGTCAGCGTGTGAATATATTCACACGAAATCCTTATATTCACATATATGTATATGTATAAATATATATATATATATATATATATATATATATATATATATATATATATATATATATATATATATATACATATATATGTATGTATAAATATATATATATATGCATATAATGTGTGTGTATGTATATATATATACATATATATAATTGAAATTCGCAGAAAAACAAAAGACACGCTCATATATATTTAAATGATAAACTTCTGGAAAGTCTTACAGATTTTTACAGTTCCAGTGATGGATTGGATCTGTAGTCTTCAAATTAGCTCTCTCCCTTCTGGTTTTGGGAAACCTAATTTCTCAGGATTAGTATTTAGGAAGTGTGTTACATATCCCAGAGCCCCAAAAATTACAGGTATAAACCTGAACTTGTAGTCTGGATAGAGTAACTGCAAATTTCTCGATAGTTAGGCATTGATATTCTCTTTTTCACTGATCTTCAGCTTTATGTTAACATCCGCTATGCATGTATGTATACATGCATGCATGCATGTATGTATGTATGTATGTATGTATGTATGTATGTATGCATGCCTGCATGTATGTATGTATATACGTATATATGTATATGTACATATACAATTTTGATGATGCAAACAGGGAAATAGAACTCAACCAATATATATATATATATATATATATATATATATATATTCATTTTTTTATTAATAACTAGCAGAGGTTACAGAGTGCATAGGATAAGTGCCAATGCACGAAACTCCCTGTCCATGAGTCATTCTGTATGTTCTGCAAATTGATAATAATAATAATAATAATAATAATAATAATAATAATAATAATAATAATAATAATAATAATAATGCTGATGATGATGATAAAATATTTATGCATGTATTTTTATATTTTTGTATGTGCATGTGTGTGTACGTACGTGCGTGCATGTGTGCGTGTGTATGTGGCTATGTATGTGTGTCTATATGTGTATATAAATACAATTGAATATGTATCTGTAAATTCGGGTGCATGTGTGTCTGCATTGTGTAAATAATTGAGAAAGAAACGTCGCCCAGAAGTCCGTGAACAGTAGCCACCAGGCGGCGTTACGGCCCAGACTGATCGCCATATTGCTTTCAAGTAACTCCAATTACCCAGTGTATCAAACAAACAAATCTTTCTCCTCCATGAATGCCATCTTAATCTATTTCTACTTCACTGAATCTCTCTCTCTTTCAATCATTTTCGTTTTGTCTTTCCTCTCTTATTTCGTCCATTAATTTCTGGCTTTTTTTGTTTTGTTTTGTTTTACTGTTTTCTCTCGTCTGTCTTTAGTCATTTGTCTTCTGTCTTCTATCTTACTCTTTTACTCTCCTTTACTTGTTTCAGTCATTTGAATGTGGCCATGCTGGAGCACCGCCTTTAGTCGAAGAAACCGACCCCAGGACTTATTCTTTGTAAGCCTAGTACTTATTCTATCGCTCTCTTTTTGCCGAACCGCTAAGTTACGGGGACGTAAACACGCCAGCATCGGTTGTCAAGCGATGGTGGGGGGGTACAAACACACTAAAACACACACACTAAAACACACACACACACACACACACACACACACACACACACACACATATATATATATATATATATATATATATATATATATATATATATATATACGACGTTTTTTTAATTTAATTGATTAATTATACACACACACACACATATATATATATACGACGTGTTCCATCACCGAAATCCATTCACAAGGCTTCCGTTGGCCTGGGACTATAGTTGAAGACACTTTCCCAAGGTCCCGCACACTGGCACTGAAACCGAAACCATATTGTTGGGAAGCAAGCTCCTTACCACACAGCCACGCTTGCATCTATCATATACATACATACATACATACATACATACATACATACATACATACGTGCATGTGTGTGCGCGCGCGAAGGTGACTTGGAGTACGTCTAAGGTTAGGGAGGGCGGAAGAAGAGATGGATGCAATGACAGACCAAACAGGAGCTACGCCATCGCAGTTAATAACATTTCAACAGACCATGACAGGCAACCATGATGTCCGCCATGTTTATGGTGGCTGTAGCATCAAGTGATTCGGAGACTGACATTCCTTGACATATTCAGAGTCGGTGATGGGGCGGGGGGGGTCTCTAGATAGAATAGCAATTGGACGGCAATTTAGTCATATCCATTTACGCCATATACATTCTCTTCCTCACTTTCCTCCACTTCCTCTTTCTTCTTCTACTTCTTCCTCTACTTCTACTACTACTACTACTACTACTACTACTACTACTACAGTATCACTGATGTGGTTTCAATTCCCAGTGAAATATAATTACTTTATACCATTGGAATAAATAAATAAATAAATATACCTACACACCTGTCTACATATCTTCTTAACTATACTTAGCTATATATAACTATATGCGTGTGTATGTGTGTATATGTGTATGTATACTTATGCTTACATAGACGTGTATACTTGTATATATATATATAAATATACTTGTATATATATATAAATATACTTGTATATATATATATATATATATATATATATATATATATATATATATATATATATATATAAATAAATATATATATATATATATGTGTGTGTGTGTGTGTGTGTGTGTGTGTGTGTGTATGCATGTATGTATATACTAGCAGCTAAGCCCGGTTTCACCCGGTCAGAGAACGACGCGAAGAGAGAAACGAAGACATAAAAAAGAGGAAGAAGTGGATACGAAGCGGTGTTTGGGCGACGGATTTTGGTAGAAAAAAAAAGAATGTCATGGTGAGTTAGTAAGGAGAGCAAAGCAAGACTGGACTTACGTGGGCTGACAGGACGATGAAAAAATTGCGGAGTTGAAATTGGAGCAGTTGAAGTTGCCGTTGTTATCATTGGAGTGCTTCTTGGTAGACAACATTCTTCGTCCTTCCCTCGGGTGCACAAATAGAAAGACCATGGGGACAGCCAACGTACAGTTGTGCGTGTGAGAATATTTGCTCTGTCAGATTCAAGTCAACCGTTTGCACTGATTGTCCCTGCGCTTTGTTGATTGTCATGGGAAAGCAGTTTGATGGGGAATTGCATCTGTTTAAACTTGTAGGTCGTATCGGAGTGAGTAAGAGACATGGGAGTTATAAGTAGGTCTTAGCCAGCGGCCGGTTCATTCAAGATTGTTGCCTACAGAACTCGGGAGCACAATTTTTTGATAATCATCCGCGTACCATTGCACATTATTGGAGCATCTAAATTCCTTAGCAGCATGATTGGCGCGCCAACTTTCAGATGCAGTTCGTGAGCTGGTAGTTCTGCGGTCCCCCCCCCCACACACACACTTTTGTCAGATTTGTCATGGGCCGGCTGGTCTATCTCAGATACATGGGAAGCTGGATTAAATTTTTCATCAACACAGGGGAGCCGAAATAAATTTTTTCAATGTCCAAGGGAAGCCAAATCGCGAAAAAGGTTGAGAAATGCTGATCTATAACGATGGTTTTTATTTAGGCACATCGTAAAAGTAATTATAATGAATTGCTTAATATAAAGGAAAGTATGTTTTTTCAAGCAAATACAGTTAGAAAAAATATTTACCACCAGGAGAAAGAGACAAAAATAAAATAACACGTGTCAAAATATTTTTTTTCCTAAAAACGTTCACCGACGTTAACTGGAGTGTGGGGTTCGAGTAGACGTCATTCCACCTTTTGATTTATCATTACCATTCTTTTCGTTCGATTTTATTTTTCCTCCACTTTTGTGTTTTTTTCTTTTTATGTTGCTGTGGGCTGGAACTATGCAAAAAGTTAAAACTTTTTTTTTTTGACTAAAACACAACCGGGACTCTGAGTAAGACATGTGTAAAATTTGAATGAAATTGGTTGTGTAGTTCTGGAGTTTTAGAGATTCACACAGA